>NC_079495.1:49909042-50209042 GCF_030052815.1 Hevea brasiliensis | reverse complement strand
CTCTCTAGAAAACTCCGATTTAGGTGAATCTTGAACCGATGGAAACCTAAGAGATAGTAGAACATTTTGTATGAAGGAAATTAGAACAAATTATGGACTTAACTTGATCAAATTATTGAACGAAGTTGGATTAAAAATCTGCCAGAACCAAAATCTGCAGCATGAACAGTACACGTGAACAGTAATTGTATTTTGGCTATAACTTGAGCTACAAAACTCCAATTGGGGTGATTCAAACAGGAGAAGAAACTTAAGACAATGGGGAACATTTTCTATGAAGAAAGTTTTACCAAATTCCAACAATAAAGTGACCAATGGAACAGTGCAACTTAGGACTCCAAAACTAAAATTTACCCAATTTGCCTAAAAGACTTAGGATTTGAGTAAACAACCAAAACCAACAAGTTTAGTGACCAAAATGTGGTATGTGGGTGAAGTTGGAGTTCCCATACCTATTAAGCCTTAGAAAGTCAACTATTTGACTTGAATAGTGTAGTGAATAGTAACCCGAAACATAAAAATTTCGAGAACGTCGAATTTAACATGTTAGAACTAGGTAAATGTGAAGCTAAATTTATTTTGGATTTATGTTAAGTTCTAGTACTGAAACATTATAAAATTGTGTGTTTCAGTTGAAAAGAATACCGGGAAAAAACCCGAGGAACCGAGTCAAGGCCAAGAGGCGACTCACTGAGGTTTGTGCACAACGTATACTTTTTATAATCATCTTTTGCATACTATTTTGAATAATGTGAAATATTGAATTATGGCATTCTTATGATATTTTGATTTAAATTGTTGAAAGTTATTATGTATATTGAAATGACAATGTTTAGCAAATTGTTAAGATAAGTTTTCAAACCACAGTGTCATGACCATATATTTGAACACCTCACTAGCACGACTAGTGGGGGTAATTAGTTTCGAATTTTGATTCCTTCTCTAGAGAAGTGTTGAGGTGTGCCAGTAGAAGAGGATGTGAATGGATATCCATATATTTGAGCTAGCTAGCCTTGTGATGTGATTTCTCTTTAGCCTCTGGCTATTGAGATTCTATTTGTTTCGAATGGCATGATCTAACTGTGGGTTTTATGAAATGTGTTTTGATACTTCGAAATGAACTTGGTTTGCATTAAAACTTCATAATTCTTATTTTGTGTTTAATATTTATGTTTAGTCAAATTTTTTAATAAATGTGATTATATTCTTCATAAAGATTATTTTAGTATGTTGTGCACCACTGAGTCCTAGTACTCAGCGATAGCTTCTATTGCTGTCGCAGATACAGAGACTAGAGGAGCAGCAAACTGAGCTGCTAAAGATTGAGGATCATTCAGCTTGAAGTCTTCGGGTATAATTTATACCCCAATTGTAAATATTTCTTTTGATTTTTGTATTGCATATAAATGTATGGACATGTAAATGGGTCTTGAGCAGCTTGTACAAAATTTGTATGAAGTTTGTAATAAAGTTTAGTTTGTATTTCTTTTGATGTGAATTTTGTAAGGATGTATATAAATTGTTTTATCTCAAATGAAATATGAGTGGAACTATTTTATTTAATTTAAATGAAATGTATTGCTAGTATGCTGAGGATTATTGAATTTTGAACTTGAGAAATTTATTGTAATGATTGTGAAATTGTTTGAGTTTGATTGTGAAATTGAAGTAGTAGTTGAGAAAAACTTTTAGAAGTGCTTTTTACAGGTATTTGAAGAACTGGTTTCTCAAAATACAGACAGAACTCTATCAAAATTTTTATAAAATTTGCGGAAAACTAAAATGGACCAAAAATATTAATTAGATTTACTTGTAATCATATGTTTTAAATACCTATTAGAAAATGCTCACCACTTGTCAAAAGTAAGAAAATTGTTTAAAATCCCTTGTGGGGTACTTAATGAGTTATCGGTAGGTGAAGTTCGGTAGTTCATTAGGTATTCTACAGGATCATGTTATGCCTTACAGAGAGGTAAGGTGTGACATGTTTTAGTGGTATCAGAGCAAATTTTTGAAGTATGTTTTAACCTATGAATTTGTGTCTTTTCTTTGTTAAGTACAACTGCTCAATGTCCATAATTGTTACATACAATGCATTACATCATGAATATGAACTAACGGGGGAAAATCTCCATCTGTTATTTGTTTAGGAGACACCCTAACTTCAGATTGAAATGGAAGAAGGGGATCGCTCAGTTGAGCAGTCTGTTGAAGCTGAGGCACAAGGGGAAGCCCCAGCTTTGCAGAATGTCAGTGGGTCAGCAGCACCAGCCCCACAAATGCCGTAGTTCCCTGCACAATTCGCACAGCAGATGGCTGCGATGTTTCAGCAAATGGCTGGGGGTATGCCTACTCAAGCTCCACCCCAGACACCTGTGACACAACCACTGCCTCCAGCCAGACAGTATGATAAATTACTGAAGTATGGGGCTGCAGAATTTAAGGGTACAGTGGACCCTTTAGAGGCAGAGCAATGGCTTGAAAGAATGGACAGAGTATTTAAGAAGCTGCACTGCCAAGATGAGTTGAAGTTTGAGTATTCTGTGTCGCTACTGCAAGGGGATGCATATGATTAGTGGAAGACCATCCCCCACAGCTTAGCTGAACCACCAGTGCTGACCTGGGATGACTTCATTAGAGAGTTCAGACAGAAATACATCCCAGATGCATATGTTGATTAGAAGTTACAAGAGTTTCTGAGTCTAAAACTAGGAAATCAATCAGTGGCAGAGTATGAGAGGGAGTTCTCCTGCCTGAGTCACTATGCGAGGAGTTTCCTTACTACCAGCAAGGCAAGATGCAAGAGATTTGAGACGGGTTTGAAGTCCAGTATAAGGATGCAAGTTGTGGGATTTCGACACAGCATCTTCTCAAAGCTTATGTCTCAAGCACTTGAACTGGAGAGAATTGAATCAGAAGCAACCCCAGTAAAAGAAAAATCAGAAAAAGCTGAGAAATCAGAAAAAGATAAAGGGGAAAAGTCAGTAGAGCCAAGTTCTGGTGCTACCTCTGGAAAGAGAAAGAAGTTTAGTGGACCCAGCAGGGGTCGAGGTGGAAGATTTGGTAGAGGCAAATTTTCTGGACAGAGACCTCCTAGGTCTGGACAGCAGTCGAGTAAGGGTTCATATTCTGTCCGCCCCTGTGAAACTTGTGGCAAGGTTCATGGAGGGGAATGCTATTGGGCCACTGGAGCCTGCTTTAACTGCGGAGGCAAGGGTCATTTAGCAAGAGACTGCACTAGTGCTCCATCTTCAAGATATGGTCCAGCTCCTACACGCCAAGGATCTATTGAGTCCCACCCCTGCAGGGTCACTGGGCCAAGTGCAGGAAGAGGCAGAGGTAAAGGCATTGCTTCAGGCAGTTAGGGCATAGTTGGTCAGTCGGGACAAGGAAGTGCTTTAACCAAAATCTACACAATGAGACAGCGAGAAGAGACTGAGGCTTCTGATGTGGTAGCTGGTACATTCTCTATCTCTGATGAAGAAGTATTTGTATTGTTTGATCCGGGTTCAACCCATTCATATGTTAGTGCTAGCATAGTCAGTTCACTTGCTGTTCCATGTGTGCAAATGGATTTTGAAGTGCTAGTAACTAGTCCATTAGGACAAGAGGTCCGGGTCAACAGAATTTATAGAGACTGTCCTTTGGTGATCCAAGGACATGTTTTCCTGTCAAACTTGATTGAAATGCCCTTCAGAGAGTATGATATCATCTTAGGCATGGATTGGTTAGCCAGGCATCACGCCATGATTGACTGTAGACTGAAGATAGTCACTTTTGGTCTCCCTTTGTACGGTGATGTGGTAATACACGGGGAGAGGCATTTACTGCCATCAAACATCATTTCGGCTGCACTAGCCAGAAGGATGATCAGAAAGGGGTGTGAAGCATACTTGGCACATGTGATAGACACCCAAGTGGGGAGTCCAGCACTGAGGGACATCCCTACGGTATGTGACTTTCCGGATGTGTTTCCTGATGAATTGCCAGGATTACCTCCCGAAAGAGAGGTGCAGTTTGAGATTGATGTTATGCCTGGTGTGGATCTAATCTCCATAACGCCATATAGAATGGCACCTGCAGAATTGAAAGAGTTGAAAGTGCAGTTGCAAGAACTGCTTGACAAGGGCTTTATCGGTGCTTGTGTGTCACCTTTGGGAGTGCGTGTATTGTTTGTAAATTAGAAAGATGGCACTATCCGTTTGTGTATTGATTATCGGCGGTTGAATAAGGTGACAATAAAGAATAGATATCCATTACCCGTATTGATGACTTATTTGATCGGTTGAGGTGCGGTGTGTATTCTCCAAAATTGACCTGAGATCAGGTTATTATCAGCTGAAAGTACAAGAGCAGAGTATTCCTAAAACTGCCTTCAGAACCCGCTATGGCCATTATGAATTCCTAGTCATGCCATTCGGGTTAACTAATGCTCCGGCTGCTTTTATGGATCTGATGAATACTATCTTCAGACCATACCTCGACCAGTTTGTTGTGGTATTCATAGATGATATATTGGTCTATTCGAGGAATGCAGAAGAGCATGATAGACATCTGCGGATTGTACTGCAGACTTTGAGAGAGAAACAGCTATATGCCAAATTGTCGAAGTGTGAATTTTGGCTGAAAGAAATATCTTTCTTGGGGCATGTAGTATCAGAAGAGGGCATCAAGGTAGATCCAAGTAAGATTGAAGCTGTCCTTAATTGGAGGCCACCCAGAAATGTCACAGAAATTCGTAGTTTTCTGGGTTTAACTGGATACTACCGTAGATTTGTTAAGGGATTCTCTATGTTGGCATCTCCATTGACCAAGCTGCTTAGAAAAGATGTAAAATTTCAGTGGACGGATAAATGCCAGCAGAGTTTTGATGAATTGAAGAGATGTTTGACTGAAGCTCCAGTCCTGACTTTACCTACTCCGGGTAAAGAATACACAGTATATAGTGATGCTTCTCACAATGGGTTAGGCTGTGTATTGATGCAAGATCGAAATGTCATTGCTTATGCATCATGCCAGCTGAAAACGCATGAGAGGAACTATCCAACACATGATTTAGAGCTTGCAGCTATTGTGTTTGCTCTTAAGATCTGGAGACACTATTTGTATGGGGAAAAGTGTTACATCTATACAGATCATAAGAGTTTGAAGTATTTGGGCACCCAGAAAGAGTTGAATTTGAGACAGAGGAGATGGTTAGAGTTGATAAAAGACTATGATTGTCTGATAGACTATCAGCCAGGAAGCTAATGTTGTGGCTGATGCCTTAGGTCACAAGACTATGGCAAGTCTACGGGTTACTCCTTTGTCTTTGGTACATGAGTTAAGATCATTGCATGCCAGCTTAGAGATTAATGATGATGGGCAGACAGCAGTTGCATGGCATGTACAGCCAGTGTTGATTGATCAGATTAGAATGGCTGCTCAGAATGATCAGAAGTTGATGGAACAAGTCCGACAGGGCAAGAAACCAGAATTCTCAATCAGAGATGATGGTCTATTGCTACACCAGGGTAGAATGTGTGTTCCTAATGATGTTGATTTGAGGCAGATCATTTTGAAGGAAGCACATGAGTCTCCTTTTGCCATGCACCCTGGTGGCACAAAAATGTATAGAGGGCTAAAGGAGCATTACTGGTAGATGGGTTTAAAAAGAGATGTGGCAGAGTTTGTATCCAAATGCCTGACTTGTTAGCAAGTAAAGGCAGAGCATCAAGTATCAACTGGGTTGTTACATCCACTACCAGTGCCAGAATGGAAATGGGAAAGAATAACGATGGATTTTGTAATGGGACTTCCGAGGACACAGAAGAGTCATGATGCAGTTTGGGTCATTGTTGATAGACTGACTAAATCTGCTCATTTTCTGCTAGTTCGGATGGACTACAGTTTAGAAAGATTGGCCAAGTTATACATCGATGAGATTGTGAGACTGCATGGAGTGCCAGTATCCATCGTGTCAGACAGAGATCCTAGGTTCACTTCTAGATTCTGGGGTAGTCTTCAGAGAGCCCTAGGAACTAGATTGAACTTCAAGATCGCATTCCATCCACAGATAGATGGCGACCGAGAGGGTAATTCAGATTTTGGAGGACATGCTACGGGCTTGTGTGATTGAGTTTGAGGGTAGTTGGGATACACACTTGCCTTTGATTGAGTTTGCTTACAACAACAGCTACCAATCAAGCATTGGGATGCCTCCATATGAAGCTTTGTATGGCAGAAAATGTAGAACCCCGTTGTGTTGGGATGACATAGGTGAAAGAAAGATGATTGGACCCGAAATTGTTCAGCAGACTGAGGAGAAGATCAGGGTGATTCGAGATCGACTTAAGACTGCATCGGACCGTCAGAAGTCCTACATTGATTTGAAAAGAAGGGATATTGAATATGCAGTGGGTGAGAAAGTATTCCTCAAGGTTTCTCCTTGGCAGAGAATTATAAAATTCGGCAGAAAGGGGAAACTGAGTCCTCGTTTCATTGGGCCATATGAGGTCCTAGAAAGAGTGGGTCCTTTGGCATATCGGTTGGCACTACCTCCAGAGTTGGAAAAGATACATAATGTCTTCTATGTGTCTATGTTGAGGAGGTATCGATCAGACCCATCTCATGTACTACCAGTAGAGGAAATTGAAGTAAATCCAGACCTTACATATGAAGAAGAACCCATAGAGATTCTGGCTTATGAGGTGAAGCAGCTACGAAACAAGCAAATACCATTGGTAAAAGTGCTGTGGAACCATCATTCGGGCCAATAAGCTACTTGGGAACGAGAGGAGGACATGAGGAGACAACACCCCCAGCTGTTCAGAGATTGATACCAGGTAAAATTTCGAGACGAAATTTATTTAGGGGGGGGAGAATTGTAACACCCCTATTTGTATAGCCTGGTATATTTCACAGTTTCGGTGACCGGTATCGGTCCGGACAATTAAGGGGATTAGAACCATACTTAAGACAACTAGAGAAACCATAAACACAAAAAATTAGTAATGTTCAATTAGTTAAGTATAAATAGGAAAAACAGAACATAAGAAGTTAAACGAGCCGAGAGTCACAGCGATGGGTGACCTTCTCGGGAACGACTGCGAAGTCATTTTAAACTCAAATTTCGAACTGTAAAAAGTGACTCTGCGGTCCTTAGGACCCTTATGAACACAGTGGAAAAGAGAAAATCACGAAAAAGAACTGTTAAGCCAGTCAAATAATTAGGTCAGGGAGCCAGAAGAAATATGGAATTATTTGCAAACCAGGATGAACCGGCGAGGGACAATTTGGTCAATTGACCCCGAGAGCTGACTCCTGACCTAACTGTCAAATAAAATCGGAGAAAAGAAAATTTCGGAATCGAGAATTGAATTAAAGAACTAATAGAAAAATAGAAAAAAAAAAGAGAAAAATGAAAAAGTAAAAAGGGTGATGACATCATGCATGACATCATGCATGATGCCATAAAAGGTATAATTAATAAATTAATTAATTAGGTTTTTGTGGTCTTCCATAACTAAAATAAATAAAGAAAAGAAAAGAGAAAAAAAAAAAACAAAAATCACTTCTTCTTTTCCCTTTGTTGCCGCCACACTTCTTCCCTCTCATCTCCATGAAAGTTCTCCATTAAACCTTGCATTTAAGTTTTAATTCCTCCACTCAACCTTAATCAATCCCCTAAAAACTTCACTAGACCTTGCAATCTCAACCTAAGAACAAGAAAGAAAGAAGAAAGGAGAAGAGAAATTGAAGAATTGGCATTATAGTTGAGGTTAGTATGTTAACTTGTTAATTTTGCCATTTTAAATGCATATGTAATGGTTAAAATGAGCTTAGAATCAATGAAATGAAATAAAAATATGGGGGAAGGACCATTGCTGAATTTCGGCCAGCTTGAAGAAGGAACATAAATTGTATGGTTTGATGCATTAGAATGAGTTTAAAAGTCTTAATTAGTTGAATGATTATAGATTGGAACTTTGAAATTGCTAATGGTAATTAAGTAGTGAGATTAGGGTTTGGAGGCCTAGGGTTTTGAGGAAAATTTTGGAGAAATGCATAAATGATGACTTTGACCTATTGTGAAGAGAAAAATGGTCAATAATAACCAAAGGAGATGTGTGGGAATTGTTAGAATGGAAGTCAAATTCGTAGGGTAAATGGTCATGCTGCTGGCAGCATGACCAAGCCAACTTTGAAGGACCAAAACGAAAATTTTACAAGTCCAATTGATATGCCACCAATTGGGGATGAAAATAGACATAAAATGACACAATTTTCATTGAGGAACCATGCCCAAAAACTGACCAAAACCTAGTGCACCAATTGACCAAAGTTAGTTAAGAGCAGTCTGCCACTGCACAAACTGACCAAATGAACAGTATTTGTTCATTTGGTCATAACTCGAGCTACGAAGGTCAAAATGACCTGAAATTTTACCAGTAATTAGATAAGATATAGATATAAAATTTTTATGAAGAACACCAACCCAAATTATGCCATTAACCTAATCAAATTATTGAGCAAATTTGAGTTACTGAACCTGCAAAACTGCAGGATTGCCATTTGAACAGTAAAGTTTCAATGGCTATAACTCTCTCTAGAAAACTCCGATTTAGGTGAATCTTGAACCGATGGAAACCTAAGATATAGTAGAACATTTCGTATGAAGGAAATTAGACCAAATTATGGACTTAACTTGATCAAATTATTGAACGAAGTTGGATCAAAAATCTGCCAGAACCAAAATCTGCAGCATGAACAGTGCACGTGAACAGTAATTGTATTTTGGCTATAACTTGAGCTACAAAACTCCAATTGGGGTGATTCAAAAAGGAAAAGAAACTTAAGACAATGGGAAACATTTTCTATGAAGAAAGTTTTACCAAATTCCAACAATAAAGTGACTAATGGAACAGTGCAACTTAGGACTCCAAAACTAAAATTTACCAAATTTGCCTAAAAGACCTAGGATTTGAGTAAACAACCAAAACCAACAAGTTTAGTGACCAAAAATGTGGTATGTGGGTGAAGTTGGAGTTCCCATACCTATTAAGCCTTAGAAAGTCAACTATTTGACTTGAATAGTGTAGTGAATAGTAACCCGAAACACAAAAATTTCGAGAACGTCGAATTTAACACGTTAGAACTAGGTAAATGTGAAGCTAAATTTATTTTGGATTTATGTTAAGTTCTAGTACTGAAACATTATAAAATTGTGTGTTTCAGTTGAAAAGAATACCGGGAAAAAACCCGAGGAACCGAGTCAAGGCCAAGAGGCGACTCACTTGAGGTTTGTGCACAACGTATACTTTTTATAATCATCTTTTGCATACTGTTTTGAATAATGTGAAATATTGAATTATGGCATTCTTATGATGTTTTGATTTAAATTGTTGAAAGTTATTATGTATATTGAAATGACAATGTTTAGCAAATTGTTAAGATAAGTTTTCAAACCACAGTGTCATGACCATATATTTGAACACCTCACTAGCACGACTAGTGGGGGTAATTAGTTTCGAATTTTGATTCCTTCTCTGGAGAAGTGTTGAGGTGTGCCAGTAGAAGAGGATGTGAATGGATATCCATATATTTGAGCTAGCTAGCCTTGTGATGTGATTTCTCTTTAGCCTCTGGCTATTGAGATTCTATTTGTTTCGAATGGCATGATCTAACTGTGGGTTTTATGAAATGTGTTTTGATACTTCGAAATGAACTTAGTTTGCATTAAAACTTCATAATTCTTATTTTGTGGTTAATACTTATGTTTAGTCAAATTTTTTAATAAATGTGATTATATTCTGCATAAAGATTATTTTAGTATGTTGTGCACCACTGAGTCCTAGTACTCAGCGATAGCTTCTATTCTTTGTCATGAATCTGAGAGACTAGAGGAAGCGTGATCGAGCTGCTAAAGATTGAGGATCATTCAGCTTGAAGTCTTCGGGTATAATTTATACCCCAATTGTAAATATTTCTTTTGATGTATGTATTGCATATAAATGTATGGACATGTAAATGGGTCTTGAGCAGCTTGTACAAAATTTGTATGAAGTTTGTAATAAAGTTTAGTTTGTATTTCTTTTGATGTGAATTTTGTAAGGATGTATATAAATTGTTTTATCTCAAATAAAATATGAGTGGAACTATTTTATTTAATTTAAATGAAATGTATTGCTAGTATGCTGAGGATTATTGAATTTTGAACTTGAGAAATTTATTGTAATGATTGTGAAATTGTTTGAGTTTGATTGTGAAATCGAAGTAGTGGTTGAGAAAAACTTTAAGAAGTGCTTTTTACAGGTATTTGAAGAACTGGTTTCTCAAAATACAGACAGAACTCTGTCAAAATTTTTATAAAATTTGTGGAAAACTAAAATGGACCAAAAATATTAATTAGATTTACTTGTAATCATATGTTTTAAATACCTATTAGAAAATGCTCACCACTTGTCAAAAGTAAGAAAATTGTTTAAAATCCCTTGTGGGGTACTTAATGAGTTATCGGTAGGTGAAGTTCGGTAGTTCATTAGGTATTCTATGGGATCTTGTTATGCCTTACAGAGGGGTAAGGTGTGACAGAATATTACTCATCAGTTGCAATCTATGCAACTTATATGGCAGAATGAGCAAGTATATAGCTTGGCAATGAATGATAGTAACAGTTGGCCTGAGTTACAACAGGTATTACAAGGCTTTTCTGATGTTTTTCAAGATCTGAAAACTTTACCACCATTTAGGAAAAATGATCACCGAATCATATTAAAGGAAGGAGTGGAACCAGTGAATGTAAGACCATACAGGTATCCTTCAATGCAAAAGGATGTGATTGAGCAGATGGTTCAAGAAATGCTCAATACTAGGGTAATACAGCATAGCCAAAGCCCTTACTCTAGTCCTATAGTTTTGGTCAAGAAGAAAAATGGGTCTTGGAACCTTTATAGTAATTATAGAGCTCTTAATAAGAATACAGTTAAAGACAAGTTCCTTATTCCTGTCATTGAGGAGCTATTGGAGGAGTTAGGGTCAGCTGAATTCTTTTCTAAAATTGATCTTAAATCAGGGTACTGGCAGATTTGAATGCACGCTGAAGATGTACATAAAACAACTTTTCAAACTCATGAGGGGCATTATGAGTTCCTTGTTATGCCCTTTGGTTTAACAAATGAATCCTCTACATTTCAAAGTCTCATGAATTCAGTTTTCAAGGAATATCTTAGGAAGTTTGTGCTTGTTTTTTTTTATGACATACTCATCTATAGCCCTTCAAAAGAATCTCATGTTTTGCATTTGAAAATGGTATTCCAGGAAATGAAAGAACATCAATTAGTAGCTAAGGCAAGCAAGTGTGTTTTTGGATGTACTCAGGTGGAATATCTAGGCCATTTGATTTTTGTAGCAAGAGTTCATACTCATAGTAAGAAAATTGTTATTGTGCAAGACTAGAGAATTCCCACTTCAGTAAAGCAATTGAGGGGTTTTTTGGGACTTGTGGGCTATTATAGAAGATTTGTGAAAGATTATGGCAAGATTGCTAGGCCTCTAATGGATTTATTAAAGAAGCAAGCTTTTGAATGGACTATGAATGCACAAGATGCTTTTGATACGTTGAAGAGGGCAATGGTTTCAGCTCCTGTGTTGGCTCTTCCTAATTTCAGCAAAACTTTTGTAGTGGAAACTGATGCTTCAGGAGATGGAATTGGGGTTGTATTGATGCAAGAAGGTCATCCCATTACTTATATAAGCAAAGGTCTTTCATCACAACACCAAGCCCTGCCTGCTTATGAAAGAGAAATGCTAGCAATTCTCTTTGCCTTAAAAAAAATGGGCGCATTATTTTCTTCCAAATCACTTCATTATCAGGATAGATCACCAACCTCTAAAGTACTTATTGGATCAAAGGTTAACTACTGTGCAACAACAAGGTTAGTTAGCCAAACTTTTGCAATTTGACTATGAGATAGTTTATAAGAAAGGAAGTGATAATTCAGCTACTGATGCACACTCAAGGGCTCCTCAAGCTCAATTGCATGCTCTTACTATAATTTTTTTACCTGTTGATTTAATGCAGGCTATTAAATGCACTTGGTCTAGTGATACACACTTGGTTTCTATTATTGAGGATCTCAAACTTGATTCCAATTCTCAGAAGCATTATACTTGGCTTCATGACACTTTGAAAAGGAAAGGGAAGTTGGTAGTGGGTGATGATCTAGTACTCAAAATAAGACTTCTCTAATTTTTTCATGATTCGTCATTCGGGGGGCATTTTGGTGTGACTATCATAATTAAGAGATTGTCTAATGTGGGTTATTGGAAAGGAATGAGGAAAGCAGTTAGGCAGCATATCCGCTCATGTACTGTATGTCAACAGTATAAGTATGAGAATGTGGCATCTCCTGGGCTATTGTAACCTTTACCTGCACCTCAGGGAATCTTCTTTGATCTGACCATGGATTTTGTTGAAGGATTACCTAAATCTAAGGATCATTCTTTAATAATGGTAATAGTGGACAGACTCACAAAATATGCTTATTTTATTCCCTTATCTCATCCTTATTCAGCCACTACAGTTGCTCAAGCATTCTTTGATCAGGTCTTCAAACATAATGGGATGCCTAATACTATTACCACTGATAGAGGAGCAGTATTTCTAAGCACATTTTGGAAGGAGCTCTTTGCATTTCAAGATGTTGGGTTGCAGTATTCTACTACTTACCGCCCTTAAACAGATGGTCAGACTGAGGTGGTCAACAGAACTCTGGAAACTTACTCGAAATGTATGGTTATTGATATGTTTAATACATGGGCTATATGGCTTTCTCTAGCACAATTTTGGTATAATACTTCTTATCACTCCACAATCAAAATGTCACCCTTTCAGGCTTTATATGGGTTTCCTCCACCTGTACATGTTCCCTATTTTCCTAATGATTCCTCTGTAGCAGCTGTAGACATTTAAATGTGAAGCCGTGAAGGTACAATTGCCTTATTGCATCACCACTTGACTAGAGCCAATACTCGTATGAAACAACAAGCTGATAGGAATAGAACAAATAGGGAATTCAATATTGCTGATCAGGTTTTGGTTAAATTGCAGCCATACCGACAATAATCTATTACTAGGGGCAATTAGAAACTGCAGCCAAGATACTTTAGGCCCTTTCCTGTGATTGATCGTATTGGTAAAGTTGCTTATAAGCTCCAGCTACCTTCAGATGCCTTTATTCATAATGTCTTTCATGTGTCTCATTTGAAACCATTTACAAGTTTTGTTCCAGCTTCTGCTTCACTTCCCACTTTCACTACTATTGCCCCAATATTTCCACAAGCTATTTTAGATAGAAGAATGATTAAAAGGAAAAATGCAGCTGCAACACAATTACTAATCCATTGGAAGGATAAATCTCCTGCATATGCTATATGGGAATTTGTTGATGGTCTGCGAATGCGATTTTCTGATTTCTTCCTTGAGGACAAGGTTCTTAATGGGGAGGGTATTGATACGAGCTAACGTGAAACAATAGCGTATGAAATTAATAAAATGGGGCGCTAAGAAAGAAGAGTTAAATGAAACTGGGTTTGGTTCAATAAAAGGGGGCGTCAGCAATAAGAAACAGAGGCGAGAAGAATAAGAAGAATATACAAATAGCAGTAAGGAATTGGCAGAATTGTTAGAGTCTGTTGTAAAGTTGTTGTAACTGAATTATTGTTAGTTGTGCCTGTTATAAATGGTCAGCTCTTCTTGTAATTATTCTCTCATGAAATGAAATTACGACTCTTGATTCTCTTCTTCTAATTCTATCTTCCCTCTCTTTTCTTTCTTCTCTCTATTTTGTAACTGCTTCTTCTCTAATCTTCATTCTTGATCTTGATTTGTATCACATTCTTCATTATTATTACAGAGAAGTAAATAAGGTAATGAATTGTTTGGCTTATATGATTGTGGGAGTTCCTTTTAGTTGTCATGTGTTGGAAGCGCCCCCATCTACGGTGTTGGATTTTCTTTGGTGGGATAGGTAGGAGGTTCATTAGCCTTGGACTGTTTCATTTTTAATTGATTTTACTCTTTTGAGCTCTTTTCCTTTCTTTATATTAAAAAAATTTAATGAAAAAATAAAATTTGAAAAATCAAATTTAAGTACAATCTAAGAAAAAAAAATCTTGGTTCTTGAAAAGTGCAGTGGCACATTTTCTTCTCTCTTTGCCTTGTACTTTTTTATAAAAGGAAAACTTGAGAGAAGGGTTTAGATTTTATTATTAATATTGGATATTCCAAGTGCACTGGTCTTTGTTTGGAAATGGCATAATGAAAATAAATAGTGTTTGGTTGAATTTTATCATAAATTATGAAATTCATTTAAAATAAATACATAATTTAAAATATAAAATTTAAATGAATTTCATATAATTTTTATTTGATATAATTTTACAATTAAAATTTACTTGTTTTTATCTGTTAAATTATCCTCAAAAGCTACACAAAATTAAAAAAAAAATCTTATGTTATAACAATTAACAAACATGTAAACTAACTAAAATATAGTAATAAATATGTCACTAAGTGTGTGTATTTTATCTCTGATAAAAAAAATATAGTAATAAATACAAGATTAACTTCACATATCTTATGATATAGGAGAGTTATATAATAATGTAAATAGTAATACTATGTGCTAAGTGCATAATAAGTTTAAATATTAAAAAGTTAAGACAAACATAAAATATCTTATGCAGTAATAAATATAAAATATAGATTTTCATTTTTTTTAAGAATGAATTGTATAAAGTGATAGATCATTTTATGGAAGAATTTAAGGATGGTATTAATGATACTTGATTATTTTTCCTTGAAAATTCAAACCACTTATAATTTTGTTAATTAGTTATTGGTACTTATTAGATGTAGTAAATTTTGTTAATCATATTAGTGATCAAAGTTTTAAATTGAATAATTTCAACAGGTTAGTGTATAAAAAGATGTCATCGTTGCTATGTAAATTTTATGAAATTCATTTCAAATTTTATCAAATTCAATAAGAATTGGTTTCAATTATAATTAATTTATAGGATTGAATTTTAATTTTCTTTTCAAATAAAACACACAAAATAAAATATAAAATTTAATTAAATTCTATAAAATTTTGTACTTTGAAATTCAACCAAACAAATTCTTAGAGCAATGTTTACTCCTAAGGAGACCCTAAGTATAGTTTGAAAGAGGTTTTTCTTTTTTTTTTTTTTTGTTGGTTGAAAATAGTTTGAAAGAGTTAAAGGTGCAATTTAGGGGTCTCCAAAGTCAAATCGGGCCTTGGAAGGGCAAGCCATTGGGCTACTCTATTTGGAGATTTTTATTTATTTATTTTTCATCATATCTTGAGTTTTAGGTTGAAATTTTTAGTAAAATTAATTGCATTAAAACCTACATCTCCAAAGCTTTTCAATGTTATATGGCTAGTCAAATAAATTCAAATTGAGAAATATGTGACTATTTAAAGCTGGCCTTGAAATAGTAGCTAAATGCAGCGACCGATGGCAGCCAAATGTTACCCACAATAGCCATTCGACTACCCTTTTAAGTGTGTTTAATTCTAAAGCTCTAGGTGTCTTTCACTTCCTGGAAACAGCCTTCTTCTTGGTCCAGATTGCAATTGGTGCGCGGTGGCGCTAGGGCAATTGCTTCTCTATAGCTAGCCTAGGTTTTTTTGGTTTGTGGACTTGAGCTTTTTATGTTAGGGCTAGCTAGGGTCTCGATTATTTTCTCTCTATATTTTTTGGGCTTCTTTTTGGATTTACTATTAACCTTGGACTTGTATCTAATCTCTTTAATCAATGAACTCCATGTCTTTGATTAAAAAAAAAAAAACCCTCCAAATTGCTTATAAAGAGGAGGCTGTTGGCAATTTTACAAAGAAATTTATTTTTATGTTCTTTGGGTTTTTAGTTATTCTTAGGCTAATGACTAAAAACTTGTTAGATTTAGGTCTAAAATCCATAGACCTAACAAATTTCTATCATTAATCCTTTACTTTTGAATAAGCGAATGCACGGCCATGGTGGGGAACCCTCCCCCCTCCCCCAAATTTTGTTTTAATTGAATAAATTATAAGTGTTTTTTTTTAATTAGATTTAAGGTTTATTTGTGACACTTGGCCAAAATTTTTTTAAAAATTAAACTTAATAATAATAATAAATTTATGAAATTCACATTAAAAAAAATTAAAAGTGAATAAAATGATTATAATAATAATAATTAAATATTGCAAAGTGTAAACATTTATTTAGAATAGCCTAAAAATAAAAATAGTAATATATATAAAGAAAATAAAAAGGGATAATGGGAAATAAAAAAAAAATTAAAGTTTCTCATGTCTTATTTTATATTTTTATATCTCTGTATTAGGGTTTTTTTTTCACTTAATATTTTAAGTGTTAGGTTGAGTTTGGCCTGAATTTGCTAACTTAATGTGATATATGCATTTTTTTATAACTTTTTCTGACTATTTAAAATTAATAAAATAAATAATTTATAAGAAAATAAATGAATATAAATTATTATTTGATAAAAGTATAATTTATAAATTTTTATTAATTATATAATTATTTAATTGACTTTTCTAATAAGTGCAACTTTGTACTCATTAAGATTTATTAAATATGTTTACTTTATTACTAATATTGTATTGATAGCATGAGAAATTATATTTGTTTTGTAACACCCCCATACTAAGTAGTCTATACATTCTACTGTTCCGGTGACTAGTGTCTATGCGGACAGTCAGGATGTTTAGAACTATATTTATACCATCTAGAAAAGTCATAAATAAAAATTAATAGAAATTATATGAAGGTGAAATGGAAATAAGAAAAATAAAGCATAATCAGTTAAATGAGCCGAGGTCCCGGCGATGGGTGATCGAACTAGGAAGTAACTGCGAGCTCAGTTACTGCCCTAATTTCATATGGAACCCTAGGACACTCAGGCCTAAGGATAATTGCAAAGCTGATGATATTATGAAAACCACAGAAAAGAATAGAGAACAAGCTTAAATAATTGAATCAGAGTTTAAGAATTAACTCAGTGCTACTAGAAAAATTGATCAGACTGACAAGGGGCAATTTGGTCAATTCACCCTTAGAGGTGACTGTTGGCCTAAATGTCCATTAAAATGTAGGAAATTAAAATTTTGAAAAAGAATTAAAAACATAAGGAGGTGTATAGAAGAAAAGAAAAAGGAAAAGAAAATTTCAAAAATTAAGTGCTTTATGACATCATAATGATGCAAGCATGATCAAATTAAAATTATAATTTTAAATTATGAAAATTAAGGGATAAATATCATAAAAATAAGACAAAAACTAAAAGCAAATATTGGTCTTCTTCTTCTAGTATTGTTGCCCTCTCTCTCTCTCTAAAGTTCTCTTCCATTTCCACCATTACCAAGCCAAACCAAGCTTTCAAAGCTTGATTTCATCCCATAAACTTTAACAATAACCCATAGAAAACTCTTAATTGACCATAGAAGAGAAGAATTGAAGGGAGAAATTTGAAGAAATTGGAGAAGGAATTGAGGATTCAAGAGCACCATAGAGGTAAGTCTCTTTCTCCTAAGTTAAATTGATTATTACTTATGGAAATGATGTGAGCAAGTAGAAATTAACTTAAAAATTAAAAAATTATGCATGTTGGGAAGAGATGAAATTTTGGCCAGCCATAAAATTCTAGGGTTTTGAAGTGTTTCAATCTAATTAAACGTGAATTTGAACTTGTTGGGAGTAGTAGAAATGATTGAGATAATTAATATGCATGATTGGTGACAATTAAAAAAAAATTAGGGTTCTTAGTGATTAGGGTTTTGGGAAAAATTGAGGATTTTGAAAATTATTGACCAATTGATGTGTATGATGATCAATTTTGGTCATTTAGGGTGTTTTGAAATGTGAATTGATGATTGGAATTGAGTTGAGTTGTGGATATAGAATTGTGGAATTCTGGACTAATGAGTCCAGCTAGGTTAACAAGCCATAAGTTAAATTGTGTTAGTCCATTTGGTGTGAAGAAAATTGGAGATGAAATTAGGGTCATAATGCTGCATTTTTTATGAAGAAACCTTGCCTAAAAACTAACCATAAGTTGGCCTAAAATTAGGTTGAATCCACAATTGGTGCCCTGATTTTGGGCAGAATTGACCAAATGAACAGTCAATGTTCAAATGATAATAACTTTGTGTAGAGAGGTCCAAATGACCTGATTTTTAAACCATTAGAAAGCTTAGACATAGTAGAAAAACTTTCATGAAAAACAAAAATCCAAATTCTGACCATAACCTAGTCAAATTGCTAACCAAATTAGGTCACCAAAACTGCCAAAATCAAAATTTACCCAGAAAATCTGGAATTGACCAATGTAGTGATTCAAAAAGGGAATTAAACTAGACACATTAAGGAACAACTTTGATGAAGAAAGTTTAGCCAAATTTTCACTGTAGATTAGTCCAATGAAACAGTAAACCTAAGTGATCAAATCTGAAATTTTGGAATTTCATCTAATAGGCCTTGAATTGTAATTAACAACCAATGCCAATAAATTTGTGACCCAAAATATGGTATGACCATGTGTTTAGAAATGGTATACCAATTAATTATGAAAAAGTTAAAAATTTGTATAAATAGTAATGTGAATAATAACCACAATATTATCAAATACAAAGAACTCAACCTTTAGGAGAACTTATGTCACACCTTACCCCTCTGTAAGGCATAACATGATCCCGTAGAATATCTAATGAACTACCGAACCCCACTTGCCAATAACTCATTAAGTATCCTACAAGGGATTTTAGAACCATTTTCTTACATTTTGGAAGTGGTTAGCATTTTAGTAGGAATTAAAAACATTTAATTGAAGTTTCAAAACTAGTAAAAATTTTTATCCATTTTTATTTTTACGTAATTTTTGCAAAAATTTCGGCAGCGTGCCGTCTGTATTTTGAGAAAACAGTTCTTCAAAAACCTGTAAAAACACTTCCAATAATTGTTTTCACAACTCTCAACACCAAAAAAACTCAAGTCAACACAATTCAATCAAAGTTTGTTATCTCAAATACTTCATAAATTCATTCACATTGCATATAGTACTTAATTTGCAAAAAGAAAATCCAAAATAATAATATTACAATTTACTGTACAACTGCTCAACCTTACATTAATACATCAGTGAAGTCCTTGTCAATTCAGCAGCTCACCTAGCTGCATGATATAATAAACTTTTTCACTTTTTCCTTTTTCCTCCTTTTTTTCATTTATTTTACTTTAGTTCTTTAATTTAATTCTCGATTCCAAAATTTATTTTTTTTCGATCTTATTTGACAGTTAGGTCAGGAGTCAGCTCTAGGGGTCAATTGACCAAATTGTCCCTCGCTAGTTTAATTCGATTAGCAAATAATTCAATATTTCTTCCGGATCCCTGACCTAATTATTTGACCTACTTAATAATTCTTTTTCGTGATTTTCTCTTTTTCACTGTGTTCGCAATAGTCCTAAGGACCGCGGCGTCACATTTTACAGTTCGAAATTTGAGTTTAAATCGACATTGCAGTCCTTCCTGAGAAGGTCACCCATCGCTGTGACTCTCGGCTCATTTAACCTCTTATGTTCTGTTTTTCTTATTTATACTTAACTAATTGACAATTACTAATTATTTGTATTGAGGGCTTCTTAAGGTGTCTTAGATGTGGTTCTAATCCTCTTAATTGTCCGGATCGACATCGGTCACCGAAATAGTGAAATATATTAGACTATGCAAATAGGGGTGTTACAACTTATAAGTAAAATTAAGTATGCAAAATTTAATGGTTAGATTAATTAGTATAAATGAATTGGATGGGTATTAAAACACTTCAAATTATGTGTTTCAATTGGAAAGGAGCCCTCCAAGGAAGGAGGAAGGGTAGACTAAGTCAAAGCAACATAAGAGACTTGTGCACAACAAACTTAAAATTCTTTGTTTCTACTTGACAATTCTTGAAATAAATATTGTGAATAATTTTGATTGTTATGGCTTTAAAAATCTTATTTGAAAAATAGTGTGTTGCCTACTTTGTAAATGAAAAATTTGGAATGAAATATGATTTGTGAATTGTATGAAATATTTGAATGATTATATTTTTTATGATTTTAGAAATTATTGTTATGCACCACTGAGTAAATTACTCAGCGATAACTTTTTCTAGCTGTCGCAGATAATGAGAAGGATAAAGTAGCAGAGTGAGCTGCTATAGTTGCAGTTGTAACACCATTTTGAGATCTTTTACAGGTATATTATTTTATACCATTGTACATTTCTTTTGATGTCAATTTTTATTCATAAGTATCTATTGAACTAGATGAGCAGTTGTACAATTAAAATTGTAATATTAATATTTTGTTCTCTTCTTGTAATTGCAAAGTTTTATATTTGAGTTGAATCGAATGAAATGCTATTAAAATTGCTTGAAATTATGTTGATTGACTTGGATTGTGTTGACCATAAATAGAGTTGAGGGTATTATTTGCATATTGGAAGTGTTTTAATAGGTTTTCAAGAACTGTTTTCTCAATTTATAATCGGCATTTTGTCAAAATTTCTGTAAAATTTTTGAAATATAAAATTAATTAAAATTTGAGTTCATAACATAAACTTCAATTAAAGGTTTTTAATAATTATTCAAAATTGTCTATCATTTTAAAATGGATGGAAATTGGTTTAAAATCTCTTGTAATATATTTAATAGATTATCAGTAATGAAGTTCGGTAATTCATTAGGTATTGTACGGGATTATATTATGCCTTACAGAAGGGTAAGGTGTGACATTTTTTATGTGATATTGCACTACTTTTAATATAATATTACACATTTCTATGTAATATTAATAATTTTTAAATAAAATTAGTGTGTATAAATATATTTAACAAATTTTAAAAATTACAATGTTGGTTATTAATATAATGCATTTTTCCATAAAAAAATGTGTAATATTACATTGGTTAAAAAACTCATTATTTAAATTTTAATCTTAACATTTATTTCAGCGTCCGCTTTTATGTTTTTCCTATTTGGCCCGTTCAATTTATTCTGAGGGTACAATATTTGTTCTATTCATTTATGTTCTAACTATTCTATTTCCATTGTCATTTCACATTGTTTTTGCTGTGTGAGCAAATTGGGAGTTGGGAACAGTTCTATGACATCTATAAGGTGCATGGTTCTCTTCTAAGTTCTAAAATTCATTTAGGCTCGGTCTATTTTGTGAAAAATATTTTTTTAAAAAATAATTTTTATTTTTTTATTTTTTAAATATTTTATAAGAAATTAATAAAAAATATTTTTTTAATTAAAAAATTAAATTATTTAATTTTTTTTAAAAAAATTATTTTTTAAATTTTAATAATTTTATTAAAGTATAAAAATATTTATACATGCATGACATAAAATATATATTATTAATTTAATATTATAATTAAATAATAAAAATGTTTTCATTTTTAAAAATTAATTTTTATATAAAATATTTTCTATATATAAATTAGTTTTGGAAAAAAAAAAGAGCTTTCTTTATTTAATTATCTGTACTTAAGATTTATTCACACCACTGATATCATTTCATTCTTCAACAGTGAAAATGGTATCATAAATAGGAAGGTTTCAAACCCTCTAGTTTTAGACCTTTTATGTCTAATTTCAAAAAATTATTTTTTAAACCAAAATGTGATGGCATATGATTTTCTTATTTTATTTATATTTATGTAAATTTTTTTTATTTATTTAACTCTATTTAAACTTGAATTTGAGAACTTATAATTTTAAAATTAATTTTAATATCATTAAATTAAAATTAATTGATTATATAAATTTCTTTAACGATTAGGCAGTGAAAACAAAAAGTAAAAAAGAATAAAGTTAAATATGTTCATTTATCTTTTCCAAGTGCTTAAATGAGCTAATTTTGAAAATTTTTTTATCAAACTAGTTCTAAATTTTTATTTAAACTTAAATAGGATTTTTTTTATAAAAAATTAAAATAAAAATTTTAATTTTAATTATAAAATATTAATTTTTTAAGTATTAAAATTATTTATAATTTTTAATGAACTTTAAAAAATTAAAAATAAAAAATTGAACAACATCAATTGAAATTCCAATACACAAACTCAACATAAAAATACTCAATCAAATAATATAAACCCAGTCAAAGAACAAAAATTCAGTAAATATAAGTAAATATGCAATGACTATTTAAATTTAAATAAAATATTTAGGACTAATTTAATAAAAAATTTTCATAAAAAATAATTAAAAATTTTAAAATTGATTTATTTAGACATTTTATTCCTAAAAATAATTAAAAAATTTAGACATTTAGAAAATTTTCATTAAAAAATTAAAATTTTAAAAAATAATTCTTAATTAAAAATATTTTATTTTAAAATTTTTATTTTTAAATATTGTTTTATTTTGGAATAAAAATTTAAAAATTATATAGACGTACTTAAATTTTATTCCAAAAAAAAAAAATAGAATGCACAAGCCCAGCCCAGTAGACGATGGAGAAACCCATCCACAGCTAGGGTTTCATTCGATACCTCTAGGGTTGATGCTTTTCTATATATATATATATAGATATATATAGATGAATCTCCTTAATCCAAGTTCGTCTAGGGTTTAGAGAGAGCCAGGCGTCCGAACAGCGAGAAAATGGTTAAGTTTCTGAAGCCAAACAAGGCAGTGATCATCCTCCAAGGCCGCTATGCCGGTCGCAAGGCGGTGATCGTCAAGTCCTTCGATGACGGCACACGCGACCGCGCCTACGGCCACTGCTTGGTTGCAGGAATAAAGAAGTACCCAAGCAAGGTTATCAAAAAGGACTCTGCCAAGAAGACGGCCAAGAAGTCCCGCGTTAAGTGTTTCATCAAGCTCGTCAACTACCAGCACTTGATGCCCACCCGCTACACCCTCGACGTCGACCTCAAGGATGTGGTCACAGTCGACGCATTGCAGAGCAAGGAGAAGAAGGTTGGGGCTGCGAAGGAGACCAAGGCGAGGTTCGAGGAGAGGTTCAAGACTGGCAAGAATAGGTGGTTCTTTACCAAGCTCAGGTTTTGAGCTTTATTATCAGGGTTAAGTTCGTAGAGTTTTCTTGGTTTTATTTGCTTAAATTTTGTTTTGAAGAAATGGGTATGTGTGATTTTGAGACTTGTTAAGTGGTAATTGTTAATTTGGATCTTGTTGCGTTTTGATCAACTTGTTCAGATCTGTAGGGACAAGTTATTTCTCAGCATATACAATCTTCGTATCTTTTTCCTTTTATGAGTTCTGTTTGATTTGGACCCTGTTCTCTTGCTGCATTTACATTTTCTAATTGATTACTGCGTGTTTCTTTTTTAAGAAATTTATTTGATTCTGCATTCATCTGTGTCTGCATTCATCTGTGTGAAGCTTAGATTTCTTGTCAAATGGGGTTTGCTATTAGCATTTGGGAAATGGATCTAATTTAGATATAAATGTGGGTTCTTGGTTGATAACTAATACTGTGAGCTATTGCTTTTTTTCTCAATTTATGAATTTCAAATTCTAAATTTTAAATCTAAATTTCAAATTCAAATGCGAACTTGTGTTTATTTGCAGTTCCTTATAAAGTTAATAAGTAATATATTGATTATGTTGTGAAATATATGAAAAGAAAGCATTAAAAAAAAAAAAACCATTGGCCTGTATTGTGTGGCAGCTTAGAACTAGTCGAGTGTTAGTGTTTAGTCCATTCTGTATGCTTTTTGTGCAATAAGATCACACAAAGGCTTGAGTTTCATTTGAAGAGATTTCTATATTTGATATGTTGTTTTTGCACCCAATATTGCAGTGTGTCTAGATCAAGAATTTTAATGTGTATCCAATGCTGTGCTCAAATTTTTAGAGCAGTGTGGTTCCTGAATTGTTGGAAGCATGAATTGTGCATGGGAATTTTACTTTATTACTCCTGTTGTCAGTTGTCATTTGATTTTCAGTTTGCATTTGCATTATAACCATGAATATACAAGTCATAAATTGATTAATTAACTGAATACAGGACAACAAATTCACAAAATCACAAGAAATCTGAACAACATAGAATCAAGAAATCACCCAAAGCTTGAAATTAATAAATTGCATATACATGGAGAAATTTCTAATTCTGGGTTTAGAGTAAGCCCTTTGTCAGCACAGCATCCATCTATTGTTCTATTATCAAAACTAAAAAGCCTCGATCGTCTCCTTCATTCATTCAAGCCTTGCTTAGAAAGAGCACTTTTGTGTCATAACATTTTATTCTTATAGCCTATTATCAAGGCTCGTCTTTGATAGGTGGGGCCTAGGACAATCGATATGGTAGAATTGAAAATTAGCTAGAAGTGTGGCAAATCTTTTAGGAATCCTCTTGCCCTTTATTTTATTTTTATAGTTAGCCAATAGCCATCGTTCATAGAAACAATAAGGAGGCGTTACCTGTGATTCATTTTTATCTCTTGCAAAGCACTTCTCAAGAAGATGCGTTTGTGCAGAATGAACGATTCAATTTTGGCATCTTTTGTATCACAGTTTCTTCCTTTAAAGCAATTACTGAATTGAATGTCTCGTGTGTGGATCAATTACCGCTATTTCAGTGGCTGTAGGAGCATCTTGCGAGGAGATTGTTTTTAATAGAATCAAGAAAGAATAGTCAAAGAGCACCTTAAGGAAAGACTTAGATCATAGGCATTGCTTTTACGTGGGTTGGATCGGAAAAAGAATTCCTTGTAAGGGCCTTGAAATCAATAATTGGATTTTCCTCTTGAATTTCTTAGAAGGGCATTCAAATCGATGTTATCTGTGTAAGAAACTATTATGTCGACTCTTTTGCGATCCTTGATATCAGAATGCTCTCCGTAAAACATTTCGGGATATCAATAATTGGATTTTCCTCTTGAATTTCCTTATAAGGGCAGTTTTGTATGCCAAAAAACCATCGGTTTTTGACATGCATGTGATCCAGTATTTTAAAAGTTCTTAACAATTTATTAGTAATTTTATAAAAAAAAATTATTTACTGTCTTGTTGAAAGAAAGATACCAACAATGAAGCCCTAATTTTTTTTTCAAAACAGAAGTATAGATCTTCATATTATTAAACATCCATTGTATTTTTAATTAACTTCAATTCCATTTAATTTTTAGCAAATTAATTTTGTTCAAAAAATTAAGGTATTTATTTTTTTCATTATATTCATTGAAAGTTTTTATTTTTATAATTATAAAATGATTCTATAAAAAAATATCAATAATTATAAAATTATCATCATCATATCATCAGTTAATCAACCAGTTTAATCAGCAGCCAAGTGATTCTTAAGTAACTTAAGGTTGATATATAAAACCTTCCTTTCAATTCATTACTGCAACCTAACATAAAGAACTATTCACTTAATATGAGAGAAATAGAAAAGATCCATGTTTTAAGAGGACTCTCTAAATTAAATTTCTACATCCATCCTTGTTACAAGCAAAGTGGAGTGAGAACAATGTCTTGAAATCTTGTTCCATGTTATCGGAATACAAGTAATTGCTTTACTCTCTTTAAGGCGATAGTCGATCGATAAGGCTCGTCTCTATCATTGCTTGATGGCTTCACTTGCAATTGCTTGAGGAAGCATACATTTATATGAAACTAGCTTTCCTTGCAAACTAGAACTGAACCTGTTAAGAGATAACATAGAATCATTGGACATTTGCTTTTATCCTGGGCCAATAAGAATGCCTTTCTAGGTGAGCCAGAGTTTGATCAACTCTAAACGTTAATCAACTCTGAGGTGTAATCTACGTTCAATCTCTTGGCTCAAGACGAAAAATCTCCAGGCAAGTGAAGCAATTTAAAAGCGGGAGAAATTTGGTTCTTAGTACAAAGCTAAGTAATAGGTCAACTTTAGCGTGCAACACGAGGAAGGGGCTACGTGGCTAATCTTGTATTCGGAATTGGTTTGTCCTAGCTATTTCTTAAGAGGCCGCATGGGTAAATGAAAATTATTTTTATATAAATTACTAATTAAAATGTATAAAATTAAATAGACTCTAGTATTTATTGAGTAATAATAATTATTTTAAGACATATTTAAATAGTTAAGAATAAATTTTAATCAGTTTATAATGAATTTAAATAATAAAAATATTAATGAAGTTCATATTTGAGTAGAGTGATTCTCATGGGTATTAACTCGTTGTCATCCCTAATCATTACTTACTATAACAATGTCATCCCTTATCGTGAAATTTTTATTTAGTATAATCATTGTACATATAATAATTTTAATTATAATAATTGATCATGGTAGAGCTTAAGTGAAATCCACTACAATCAATGATTATAATAAAACCGTTATATATATATATATATATATATAACGATTTTATTATAATCATTGATTGTGGTGGATTTCAATTATATATATATATATAATTGTAACCTACCATAACAAGTTATCTTATTGTCAAAAGAATTTTTTTTTTCTACTCTTTTTCTCTCTTCTTTTTTTATTTCTATACTTTTTGTACTTCTTTTAATCAAAATAAAAATTAATTTTATAATATAAAATCTGATAAATTAAAATTATATAGCCTAATAAATTAAAAAAATTGTATATATTTTTGTAATATAAAAAATAATTTAATAATTTAGATTAACATATTAATAAAATAAATTATTGACACCATTCAATATTAAATTACAAATTAATAAAGTGAAAAAAAATTTTTAGTTATGGATTTGACTCTTAATAAAAGTAGAAATCTTAACTTGAATAATTATATTAAAATGACAATTAACTTTAAAACTTTCAGTAAAAGTTTTTTTTTTAATATTGAAAACCAAAATAAAAGAATTAAATAAAAAATCTGAAACATTAAAAAAATAAAACTAAATAAAAAATTCAATTTTATTTTAATTTCAAAAACTAAAAAACGTTCAGTTAGATTGTTGTTCTTTCCCAGAACTGAACTCAACGATGTCTATTCTTAATATTCAATGTCAACCTCAAAACTCAACAAAACCTTTAAATAATACATTTGACCTATGCACGTTTAGATTCTTATAGTTTCATCTTTTTAAAAATTTTGTAAAGACATCAGAAAAATAAACATGCAAATGACTAAATAAAAACTCATGAAAACAAATAAATCAAGGGTAGATCCTTGTTATGCGGTGCTTAATAAAATTTTTTCATGGGTTAAGATTAAAAAAATTATATTATCAGTTTTTAATTTTATTTTGATTGTTAAAAATTATTGTAATTATATTTAATTTTTATTTTTTTATTTAATAAAGAGATGGGAGAGGGGAGATTTGAACTTGACACCTGACACCTGCCAAGTGAGTGATATATCTTTAACTAATTGATTTAATAGACAAGACTAATTTTTATTAATAGAACCTTAATTTTATTTTTGTATTGATTAACATCTATTTATAAGGATTCAATTCCACCACTATCTCAAAGCATTTCATACTTTTAATACTCACAATATATTATAAAGGGACGAGATTTAATGGTGATAGCAAAAGAGTGCATAAATAAAATTATATAATTTCACTAATTTCACTAAATGATTAAAAAATTTAATGCACATTAATGTAAAATGAGATTTTAAAGGTCTAATAGTAATAATAGATTTAGAAGTAGTTATGAATTAGTCAAAAAATAAAATTAAAAATTCGACTGAAAACAAATTAAATAAAATGGAAATAATATGTGGCAATTAAGATAAAATTATTGAAAATTAAAAATTGTAAATAAAATTAAAAAAATTAATATATCAGATTTTATGTTATAAAATTAATTTTTATTTTGATTCAAAGAAGTAGAGAAGGGATAGAGAATTAAAAAGAGAAGGGAGAAAAAGGTAAAAGGGTAAATATTATTTTGATAATCGGATAACTTATTATAATAGGTTATGGTTGTTTTTTGAAAAAGAAAATTAAAGTTGAGTGACATTATTTTAACAAATTAAAATTGAGTTATTAAAATAAAAAATCATCAAAATTAAGATATGATCAACATAATTTAGTGAGTTTTTTAATATAGATAATATTGTTTGTTAATTTTTTTTATGAGTCTGACCTGGCAGTGATTAGCAGTATACTTGACTATATAGGATTAAACTCCTTATATAAGTATTATATAGATTTAAATTGTTATAATGACTGTGATCATATAGGATTCCTATTTTAGTATAAATTTAGAGTGAAATTTAAAATTTCTAAGAAGGCGAGATACTGATTTTTAATAAATAGCATTTGTACTCTAGAGTGCAGCTATGTCAATAGGAAAAATAGTTAACTCTTGCTTCTGGTAGCTTTTTCCTCTTGGGTTTAGTAAACAACCCATAGAAGATCATTAAAAGGCCTTGAAGATGCTTTTCTTGATCTATCTTCTGGTTTGCTTTGTGTTTGTATGGAACTAATAAAATGGAATATTGCTAGCGCATCACTCATTAGATGGGTTAGCTCTATGCTAGGCATGAGAGAGGTTTGTATTGGAATAGGAATTAAGCTCGATCAAGATTGGGCTCAAAATTGGTCAATAGTTCTTGAAATTAAACTAGACAAAAATTGAGGAGTTATAGAGCCAGTCCTACTTTAGAGGGTTTGTGAATCTTGAATCGAATTGGATTTAAACTAGCAATTTAACCAGCAGATTCGATCCTGTTCAAAATGAAATTAAAAAAAAAAAGCACTACCTAAGAGCCTATTTGACATTATTATTAAAACATTTATTAAGAAAAATCACTTTTTTAAATACACTAGTTAAAGAGTATTAAAAATAATTTAAAATTAAATTTAATAAGTTTTAGTTATGAAAACACTAGAATAATAAAATAGTTTTTTTGAAACTGTTTTTTTCAATAGTATCCAAAATAGTGCTCTTATTTAAAAAAACAGTTTGAACCCTCCAAACTTAATGCCAAACAAGCATTTAGGATAGCCAAATGCTAGTGTTCCTAAGGCATCAAAATGGTTTTTGTCTTTGGCTCAAATGGTATTTTTTTTACTATTTAAGAAAAAAAAAGCTTTAGTATTTTAATTTGTAAAAAATATATATGCCAAACAAATTATATTATTTGCTTTGTAATTTTGATCCATTTTGTTTCATTCTTTCCAATGTGATTCATTTTGTAATTTTTATTAAGCCCAATTTTTATTATATATAATTTTCTCATAATAACGGTTTTACATAAAATTTCCTTTGAATTCATTCACTACAACTTTAGAACTATAATAAGAGCATTTTTGCTAAACTTTGAAGGAGTGAAGCAGGGCCCACATACGAATGTTGTGTAATTGCTTTAATTTTTCAAGGATGCAACCAAGTCCAACGATTACTCTTTGAGAATGGGAAAATGACCTTTTAACATTTCTTCCCTCCCACCCATTATGGCATGAGTTGCCATTGGTCCAATAATTCAGTGGTCAAATACTTGCATCGTAATGGAGATATGGGGTTCAAATCTTGATAACTCTCATTTCATTTAAAAATTTATGAGGAACCAAACGAAGGCATGAATGTAAATTCATACCTACCCCGAATCAATTTGTCTACCAGATCATAATGCCTGGCACATAAATGTCTTAGCCATTTCATGCGGGAGAATTGTTTGGTAAAGGTTGCTGGGATAAAAGCACTGCTCATCTGAATCTCACTTGATAGCCAAAGGAACAAATTTTGTTGTATAAGAGCCTATATAATGCTAATGCTGCTGCTGCTGCTAATTCTTTGATTACTTGGTAGCTATGACAGAGTTGCCAAAGTGATCAGAGTTTGAAACACAATAAAAAAAACTAAACCCAAACTTGAATATTACATGAATCAAACATCTTTGAATTCAGGTAAGGGGATGATATTGAAAAACAAATTCCCTGACCAACTTCACAGACCTATGCTATAAAGTATACAAGCAAAGGTTTCAATCTTCTGTGCATAATATTAAATAAAACAAGAAATTCATTAAAGAAAATAATTAGAAAAAAAAAGGGAACAACACTAGAGAAAGAAATCGGAAACAAAAAACTAGATACATGAAAAACCAAGATCCAGAACACCGAAACTAATACCTCTTCCCAAGAATTATGCCAATGATGATAGATACAACGGCCAATCCCAAAATAAACTTAATGTTCATGGCTTGAGAAACCTGTGTAGTTTGAACATGCGTCTCCGAAGAGGATGATGTTTGTGCAGATGCAGCCTCTAACTTTTTCTTACTCTTCCTTTTTGTGGGAGCAGAAATGGTTGATCCAATGTCTCTGGATTTGATTTCTGTTCCATCATTATGTTCAGCCAAATTGCCTTCATCACCCTGCAACAGATTAAATGTAAATTACTATTTGATTTATGCTAGAAGATGTTGTTCATTATGACATTAGTAGTAAGGCATGTGATATATACGAAGTTGACGTTTCGCCATACTATGCTCAAGGAATCATATAAAATCTTCAGACCAATAGAGGCCATAAAAAATAAAGAGCATATTGTCATCCTGTAGTCTGCAGATGACTGGCACTAGTTTGTATCATAGTTAATGCAAAGGGGAGAACCCATTTACTTCAATTGCATGATACAACACTATATCTAAATCATACAAAAAACACACATGAAGAAAAACAATGAAGAAAAAGAAAAAGGAAAAAAAAAAATAAATTGTTAACTTGATTTAAAGGAGGAACATCTCAACTTTTGGTTTCAAGTTGATGAATTTGCAGTTATGGGGCTCTAATTTTGATGGTAGAGGTATTGGTTTAGGGTTGGGGATTGGATGAATAGGAGGTGAATTTGGAGATTCCATGACAGAACCTCAATTCTTCTTTGTTTGGTTTTTCCTTTATCATAATTTGATCTGTACAAGGGCTAAGAGATTAGAGATATTGGAGAGGAGAAAAAGATGAGATCCAAACCAATCAAATGAATGGGGAGATGGCAGCATGAAGGCAAGCAGATTTTTGGTGTATTTTAGAAAAACATAATTTTATGATTTTTTATTTAGTATTTACTTTTTAAAAAAAAATTCAACCAATCAATGGCAACGTCTTCTTTCTCATTTGTCCTAAAATAGATGGTTCTTACATTGAAAGGGAATTTAAAACGTGAGAGCTTTAGTTGCACGAGGATTTTGTAGCTTGGGATTTAATTTGAAAGTTGCAAAAAAAGTTGGGACAATTTTGCAATTAAACCTTAATAATTTAGCATATACGAACATAAACTGACCTTTTGTAGTAATTTTTCATCAGCAAGTTGCAATTTATGCTCAAGCTCCTTTACTTGCTTCTCCAGAAGTATGATTTCCTTGTTCTTAGCATCAAGGTCTTCAAGGGATTTCCTCATAGCTGCTTCCCTTTCTGAATCTTTTTGAAAATTTGCTTCTTTCTGTTTGGTTTGACATCAAAAGATGAGTTTTAGAACAGTAATTCTGAATGCCTCATTATCATTTTCAAATTATCAAAAGCAAGAAAAATTCCAAAAACTCAATTCAGAGATATGAGATGCTCGCACATGACTACCAGGTGCTAACGTATGCCAAGATAAGGGCAATTCTTATTCTGAACTTTATGTTAAAGTTCATTTATTTAAATTAGCCAAAACTAAACCAGAATATAATATTAATACCTAACCTGTTCAGTAACAATGCTCCGAGCAAGTTGTAATTCTCTCTGAAGCTGAAGAACTTGATCACTTAGTGTATCTCTATCATGGATTTTCTGTGCATGATCTTCTAGTTTCAAAGTTAACTCAGCTTCTCTTCCAGCAGCAGATGCCTGAATGCTTTCAACCTAGATATGCAATGTTAGTATTTAGAGTTGACTAGACTTCAATTAAACGTCAAAAGCCTTTTTTTTTTTTTTTTTTTTTGAGTTTCTTTTCAATTCCACTATGTTTTTTTTAAATTTTTTTTTTTTAACATAGAAAATTTGGCTAGTTGATAACAAATACCTCTTCTTTCAGACGAGCCTCGGCTGCTGTCAATTTTTCTTCAAATTCCTTGAGACGAGTTTGCAATGCTGACTTCTCCGCAGCCTCCATCTTGAGATTTTCAATCTCAGATTTTAGGGCATCTTCATTTGCTTTCTGGTCTTTCAGTTGCTCTTCAAGCTGGATGATCACTGATTGAAGTTCCTTCTTTGCATTTTGATACGTTTCATTAAGAAAATTGTTCTCTTCCATGACTGAAGATATCTGCAATTTGCAATTTATTATGTCAGAAGATTGTATGCCACTAAATCACCCATCACGATTTACCAAGACATCACAAAGTATTTAGCAAACCTGGGACTGTAGTCTCTGTCCTTCATCATTAAGCTGCTGAGTTAAATTTTCTAGGGCCTTCTTTGAAGTGTGAAGCTGTTCTAATGTTTCATCCTTCTGGGAATGTGCCGAAGACAGTTTTGACTCTAAATCACTCAGTTTGGACTCATATGAGGCTAGCTCCTGAGTGAGTTTCAAATTTGCCTCCGCTAACCCTGTACTCTCTTTTTCAAAGTGACTTGACCTGTTTTGCAGTTCCTCAACAATACTTTCAAAGTGTTTCAATTTCAGACAAGTCTCTTCCAGCTCAAGTTTTCGAGTTTCGGCTATTGCAGATGCTTCATGAGCCTGTTCTTCACAGAATTTCTTTTGGCCTTCAAGTGCATTTAGCTTCACGTTCAAATTGTTTGTTTCTTCATCTTTCTGAGTTAGTCTCTGAATGGCCTCTTGTAACTCTGTTTCTGCTTGAACCATCCGAGCTTCAGTTGCTGAATGAAGTTCTAAAGCCCTTGACTGCTTATCAGATATTTCTGCAATAGTGTTCATATGAGAAGCAAGTTGTTGAGATGAGGCTTCTTTCTCAGAAACAGCAGAATTCAGCAATTCCTGAAGTTCATTGACCTTGCTTTTAAGCTGATTGTTTGTCTCAACAAGGAGTTCATTTTCTGAGGAAGTGTTAGAAGCTCTATTTTCTATTTCCAAGATCTTTTTTTTAAGTTCTTCATTTGAGGTTTCCATAGAAGCCACTTTTAGCAAACAAAAATCCAATTCTTCCTTCAAAGATGCAGATTTTCCAGTCGCTTCAGCAACCTGTTCTTCGTATAATTTCACTTGGTCTTCAAGAATCTTCAATTTGTCAATCAGGAATTTTGCCTCAGACTCCTTGTTGGTGAAGTTTGCTATTGCTTCTTGAAGTTTGAGTTCCGAATCCCTTGCCAGAGATTCTTGTAATGATTCAAGCTCAGACTTTCTAGCGGTAGCCTGCTCTAGTAATTTTTCTTGTTGCTCTAGTTGTTCCTCAGCAGACATGAGCTTTGCCATTACATCGCTTTCTTTTAGTCCAGCAGCCTTTAGATCATTTTCAATGCACTCCAACTTCTCCTGCATCACAGTTAATTCATTTCGTAGGACTTCCACAAGATTCTCAGCTTCAGCCAGCTTCTGGCTGGAATCGCTTGATGCATCTTCTAACTTTTTCTTTTCATCTGTTACTGAATTCAGGCATTCCATCAGCTCTTTCTCCTTTTCGTTGGCTGTTTGCAGTGCAATTTCAAGGCTTGATGCCCTTGCTTGGAATGCTTCAAGCTCAGCTGAAAGTTCAGATACTTTATGGAAGTATTTGTTGGACTCTGCTTCTGCAGCCACACATTTCTTTTCTAATGTGCTAATCTGCTCTTCAAGTTCCTGAATTCTGAATTTCTCTGCTTCAAGTAACAACTCCAAATCATTTACCTTTTTGCTGGCATCCTCTACTTTGGAATGAGACATTTGGAACAGGTCTTCAAGCTCAAGGCTGCGTTGATGATTCATGTTTGCTCGGTCCTCATGTTCAGCACACTTCTCTGTAGCAATCCTCAACTCAGCCTCAAGCTCTGCATTCCTTGATGATGACTGATTTAGGGAAGCTTCAAGGTGGGTTATCTTCTCCTGGTATTCCTGCATCTGGTGACTCAAAATTTTCTTTTCTTCCTCCAATTCTTTCAGTGCAGCACTGAGTTCAGTTATTTTCAGTGAGAATTCCCTCACTTCTCTCTCAGCATCACTGCTTTTTAATTCCGTTAAATTCAATTGTTGCTCAAGATCCACGTTACTCTGCTCTGCTGCAATAAAGCGTGTCTCAAGCTCTCTCACTTGGGAATTTGCATTTTCTGCTGCTTCATGTGAAGCTCGGAGTGAATCTTCAAGCTCCAGATTCTTTAGAGTAGCAGATGCTGCAGCAGCTCCAGATTCATTGTGAAGCTCTTCCAGAGACTTCAATTTTTGTTCAAGCTCTGCATTGTTTGACAAAGCTTGAGACAAAAGGAAATCCGCTTTAGAGAAATTCTCTTCTGAAACCTTCAACTTGTCTTCAAGGTCACTGCATAATTCCATCATTTGTGCTGCATTGCTAGTGAGATCTGTTACAGTTGCCTCAAGAGCTTCTTTTTCTTTCATTACTTTTGCTAATTCTTCATGTATAGCTGAGACCTGTCCCTCATATTTTTGCATCGCTGCTTCAACCAATTCCCTTGCATTAACTTCCTCTTGCAGCTTCAACTTATTGCCTTCTAACTCAGAAACCTTTGCTTGAAGATCTTCTTTAGTTGCACCGAGCAAATTCTCCAATGCCAAGACATCTTCCTTCAACTGAGATTCTGAAGCTTTCCTCTGGTCCAATTCTTGGGTGAGTTCACTAATAAGAGCCTCCTTTGAAGAGAATCTTTGCTCTATGTCAAGCAGTTGTGATTTTGAACGTGCCAATTCTTCATTAACTGCTGCGAGTTCTGCTGTAGCATTCTTAAGGGCTTCTTCAACTTTCTGGTTTTCTGCAATCTTCTCATACAGGCCCTTGACTTCCTCCTGAAGGGAAGCCATCCGATCTTCCATTTCTTTTGCACTTGATTTTGTTTCTCCAAGCAGCCTCTCAAGCTCCAATGCCCTTTGTGTCTCAGATTCAGCATGTGAACCACTTTGTTTGTGCAACTCCTCAAACCTCATTGCCTCAACTTCAGAAAATTGGAGCTTTTGCTCCAACTCTTGCAAACTCTTTCTAGAGTTCTCAAGCTCAAGGCTGAGACCATCAAATGCTTCTTTCACCTCAGTTAATTCCTTGTGTTTCATATCTTGTGCTTGCAGAGACTCATTCAAAGTGCCAAGCTGTGAACTATACTTCTCCTCAGCTTCAATTATCTGCTCTTGCAATTTCTTGTGATTGAGTTCAAGCTCCTCATACTTCTTTTCACCAACCTCCAACTTTTCCTTTGCAAGCAAGACCTCTTCTCTGATCTTGGTATTTTCTGATTCAGAATGCTTTAATGCTTCAGCTACTCTTTCCAATTCAAGTTCAAGATCCCTAAACTTCTCTTGTGCTTCCAATAATTCTCTGGTTGAACTGCTTAAGCTTCTTTCTATGGCCAATGGCTTCTCATGATCTGCAGTTGCTGCCTCAGCCGTATGAGAAGCATCCTTGACATCAAGTGATTCCTTCTCTACTTTTATGAATTCTCCATCAGTCTCGTCCTCTTCTTTCTTCCCTGATTTTTCTACTTGTGGGAAGTCTCCATTTGTTGCCTGTATTGTATTAGGATCAATGACTTTCAGTGAAAGAATTACAGATTCCACAATCATGAATTACAATTCGTTTGTTTGTGAAGGTCTCACTAATTTTATTTTCCATCCATTTTATTATGATTCTTGTATTTCTTTAAATTATATGGAATTGTAAACATGCCTAGACATCATCATGTTAATAACAAACATTGAGGAAAAAAATATGATCAGAAAATTTCTCAGGAGTATATTCCAGGAAGCATGAAAGAAATATGACTTAGCAATAATAGTTGAAATAGGTAGGTTATCATTTGAAAACCTTATAGAGTACATTTGTATTGTGATTATTAAAAAATTTAAAGAAAAAACAATTTAAAATTAATAAAAAAAAATAAATGATTCAAAACCTTAAAAGACTAATCAAACTTCTATAACATAGTCGAATGTCATTTGCATTCAAATGAGAAAATGCTGGATTTTTCCTATTCATAATCATGCATTATCAATCTATTTTCAGAATATGTATATAACTTACATTGATAGCATTAGCTTTCTCCTCTGTATCAACCTTCAATACTGGTACTTCTGAAGCCATTTGGGTGTCGTCTTCCATACTAGATTAGTACCACTGAAATTTTCACAAGTTAATAGTTAATAGCCAACTTAAGGAAAGATACAGCAAGCATATAATTGTGCTCGTTCGTGTTCAATTTGTTTCCACAGAAATTTATGGCAGGGGAAAGAAAATAAACTATTGCTATATAATAGAGAAAATACAGATCAGTGTTATTCCATGACACATGGCACATGCCGAAAATAGAAAAAAAAAAAAAAAAAGAAAAAACTCAGTTATATCGGCTGTGAAAGACAGACGTGCAGCACATGCTATGGTGGATGATACTTATTTTAGAATATTAAAAAAATATAAGAAAAAGAAAACTCAGTTATATGACAAGTGTGTTAGCTGAGCTGGGTAAGCTAGTTATGATCTCTGGCTTTTGATTCCAACTTTTAAAGGAGTGTAAACAGAGGCACGTGGCAATGCAACCCATCAAAAGACGATGGCCTATACTCACATGTACAAAACTGAAAGCTGTTTTCTTTAGTGCATGCTAAATCATTTGCCAAAACGGCTAAGCCCTTCTCACCTTGCCCAACACAGGAGGGCCTTCAAATCTGGCGCAGTAAAAGTTTTCCTTTTACGGAAACTCAAACGGTGCAATCTCAACCGCCCATTGCAGAAGATGAGATGCATCAATCAAACATTGGATAAATACCCAAAAACAAAAGAAACTGCTTACTTCGAATTCAACCTTTTTTTTTTTTCAAAATATATAAAAAAAAGGAACCATAATGCGGTGGATCCCACTAAAGTTGGGCATTCCAACCCATCTCCATCGTCCTTTTTGCTTATTTTGTTTTGTTTTCTTCTATTTTCTATCTTTAATATGATTTTGAAAAGCTAAACAGCTCAATCTACTGAACCTTTTCTCCTTTCGTTAGGAACCTTAATTGCAAATTCACAACTTCCTTATCTCCTATCCTAACTATTAAAGACAAATTGGGTTCTATTTACATTTATTGGGAAAATTTTTATTTAATATTTTTTTTGTCAAAGAAAAAATATATTTCCAGCAGTCAGTTGTTAATATTTTCCTTTTATAGTTTTTATTTAAGTAATATTTTAATAATTTTAATTTTTTTAATGAAAATAAATTTAATTATTAATATAAAATATAAGCAATTATTACATATTTTATGAATAAAATATAATCTACATCAGTGAGATAATATCTAAAATATTATTCTACTCCATCTAAATTATTTTTTAAAAAAAATTTAATTATCTATATTTATATTTTTTTATTTTATAAAAAATTATGATGCATTTATCTTATTATTTTTATTTATGAATTATTAAATTTTATAAAAAAATAAGGCGTAATGAACATGTATTGAACAAATAGTAATAATTTAAAAAATTATTACAATATATTTTAATATGCTATAATTTTTTAAATTATTTTGTGATTTTCTATACCATTATTTTTTTTTCACATACGTAACTTAACAAAATTTAATCACTCATTCCGCATAAAAGATAATTTATATCTCATAAAAGAGAGAGTGGTTATAAGCATAACAAAAAGGTATATATAACAAAAAAGGTATATATATTTTATATAAATAAATAAATGAATCACATATAATGATTAATTTTATTGCTCTTATATTTTAATAATATAAAAACCAAGTTAAATATAGCAATGAGTAACTTAAAAGAACAAGTGGAGGGTGGGGCAACCTATGGAATAATAAGTGGGCACAAACTTGATAAATTTATACAATAAAAATAAAATTATAAATTGCAATAATAATAAAACTAAATTATATAATTGATTAAAAATAAATTAAACTTTACCAACAAACTTAGATTCAACCATATTAAAACCATTTTCAGAATATGAGGTCTTGAATTCTAATTCAATTAAATAAATTATATATATAAAAGAATAAATCAAAATCGGCTAAAATTATATAAAAACCATTATCTCTAAAATTGAGAGTTCTTATTTAAAAAAAAAATTAAATCACAATCGATATTAGGATCAGATTTTGAATTTTTAGTAATTAATCCAAAAGTAAAATTGTACCCATGGTTTTATGCTTCTTCCAACCTATTCAGATGAAAGGAAATCACATATCAGATATATCCTTAGCTCATAGTGTAAAAAATAACAAGTAGCCTGTAAAAAGCCATAATTATTTAAATCAAGGAGACAGTTCCAGAATAATTTAAATCTCAACCAAACCCCAAGCAATCAAAGAGGAGGGAAAATAAAATATATAATTCAGTTTCATTTAATTAAAAAAAAAAACAAAGTGATCAAGACTAGCTACTTTTTTCCCTTTCTTTTTCCAATGAGCAAAGTATATGCATTTGAATACGAACTTGATATTGATCAGATGGAAAAAGCATCAATCAGTAAAAATTAAAAACTAAAAATCACTATTGCCAAGAGTTGATCATGATCATGATCATGATCATGATCCAAAGATAGAGCAAAAGGTAAATAAAAGGATTAATTAGAGATCTACTTGATACATAATTATCATCATCATATCTGCACGATCAAAACAAAACAAAACAAAACAAAAACAAATTTCCAACAAAAAAACAAATCAGAAACAGGAAACAGATGCAGAGGAGGAAATGAAAATGAGAAAAAAAGAAAAGATTATATTGAGATAAGAGATTGATTGCTTGCTTGCCTGAGAGATCGAAAGTGGTTACCTATGCTTACAGATTTTGAAAACCAGAGAGGAAATAGACTTCCTGAGGCGATGATGATGAAGAAGAAGGAATTGAATTGAAATTTGTGAGAGAATCTTCCAGCTTTGGCATGTAAAGGAGGACAAAGAAAGAAAGCGTGGAGTCCACTTAGTAGTTGGTGGGTCCCTTTATTACAGCCAATCATACGATTGTTTCTGTTTGCTACCAACGCTGCCGCTTTGTTTTACTCTCAACTTTTTGTCCCTGCATTTTTCCTTTATTTACCATCTTGTCCTTGCCGGTGCCTAATTTTATAATCCATTCTTTTTATATGGTAATTGTAGACCCGCCCAGCGGGAATTCAGGTCCCAAATTGGACTGAGATTGGCTTGCATTAAATTCGAAATCAGCCAGCTCAAATTTCGAATCGGTCTGATCAATGATTAACGGTGTGAATCGAAATCAAATTGATTGCAAGAGGTTAGTTTCCATCACTCTTTCTCAAGCCCTGAATAAGAATGGAATCGAAATGGACGGTTAGAACCATTGATTTTAACATGAAATAAAATAACATCATAGAATTTACAAGATTTAAGTATTAAAACGGACTTATATCTAACAAAGCTTAATAACAAAAGAAGATTTATACAATTTAATTTGGTATTAAAACTTTGTTGTTATTGTTATGTCAAACCATATTTTTAAAAAATAAATGACTGCTTTAGAAAGTGATATCTGAATTAAAATATTTTCAAAACAAAATTAAAATGGTGAATCTATTCCCACAACTAAAATAGCTAATCTCAAATTTTTTAAATGCAATTTTTTTTTACATTAATTGTAGCTATAAAATATTATCCACGAAAATTGTTATAAATAGTTTTATTAAGTAAAAAAAATTAGTATTCTTTCTATTTCAAAAAAATTAATATATTTTAATTTTTGTTATTAATGATTATTTCCATAATCAATTAAATCCCATAATTTTTATATTTCACAGAGAGAAAAATTCCATCATGTCCATTGATCATGGATGTTTTTCTATATCACTCCTTATATAAAAAAAATCACAATTTTAATTTTGTATTTTATATTCTTTTATCATTTTTTCTTACATTAACAATTAATAAATATATTTATTACCCATTTTTAGACATTGGAAGGTCTGCAAATTTTTTACAGAGTTTGCAATTAATCACAATTGTTACCTTAAAATAACAAGTTAGCCATCCATTTTCAAATAAAAGTATTTTTGTAAAATCAAAGTTTAATTTTTTTTAAAAAAAAATAAAATATAAAAGAAATAAAGTTTTAAAAAATATTAAAAATTAATTAAAAATATATTCTATGCATTCAAAAAATAAAATTAGAAAAATTTATTTTAATGTGAATAAAAGTAAGATCAATGAATTTTTTTTTATAATGGTAGAGAAATGAAAAAAAAAATAAATGGAAAAATTAAGCAGATAACAAGTTTAAAATTTATTCACGTGATAGTTAGTTAATTTATTAACTAAGGTAATAATAATTATAGTAATTATGTCGAAGACAATATAAAAGAACAACTTAATTTAATAATTAAAATAACATTTAAAAATTTGTGATATTAATTATTATAGTTGTAGAAATAGGCTCGTCCAATTAAAACTATCAAAAATTAAAATTAAAATTGCTTTTAAATTTATTATTTTTATGTGGCTTAAATTTTTGATATGTTTTCATGAACCCGAATTGTGATCTAATCCAAAAGTTTCACATTGCAACCCGATTGGGATAAAAAGTGAGATCAGTTGTGGTAGCAGAGGGCACGGGCCCACAAATATTATAATATTATACCCTTTGCTGTAAAGTTGTGAGATATTTGGAAAATACACTGGAGTTAGTATTTGAGAGTTTTGAGTGATTGTATTTTGCATTTTTTTATCATAGTGAAACTTTTTTTCTCTCTTCTGACCCGTGGACGTAGACCTTATGGTCGAACCACATAAATCTTTGTTATTTTTTTTTCTCTTTTCTTATATTGTATGATTGTGCGATTGCGTGTGTTCCTCAGATTTGCATGCCTATTATAACAAACTGATATCAGAGCTTTGTGTGCTCAATTTAGGGTTTACAAATGGCATCGTCTTCAATGAAGTATGAGATGGAGAAGTTTGATGGTAGCTCGAGTTTCAATTTATAGAAGATTTAAATCAAATCTTCCTTGATCCTATAAGGTATATGGAAGGCAATCGAGTATAACTTTTTAAAAGGTATGAAAGAGGTGGAGAAGATTGATCTAAAGAAAAGAGCCTTGAGTATGATTTTCATGAGCATATTGATAATGTCCTATGCGAGATTGTTGGTGAAAGCTCAGTGTTTGCGACATAGAAGAAATTGGAGGAGTTGCACTTGAAGGAACGGAAGCGTGAAAAACACAAGTTTATACCATTGAATTCAAAAATTTTCACCTAGGGTCACATGCATCATGCAAGATTTATTTTTATCTATTTGATTTCAATGATAAACAACATATTAAAACTCTTTTAATATGTTTTTGGATCTGTATTTGCCATTTAAGATTTTAAAATTAATCAGATTAATTTTAGAATCCTAGATTAAATCAAGAACGATTACACTAACTTCTTGATGCACTGCAGCGTGTCTGCGCCTTTGAGATTCGTCTTGAGACACGGATGTTGTCCCTCTAGCTTGTCCACACCAAGAACACCTATGGCAGCCCTTGAACAGCTTCTAAAGCCTTTTCTATTAATTAGAAATTCAAGTTCTGCCTTTTAAGAGATTAAAGATGTAAACAGGACACTAGAAACAATTTCTAGTGTTCTTAATTCAAGAGATTGATGGCTAATCTCTTTGAATTGATGAGAGATGAAGAGGAATAGCTGGAGAGGCTCAAAGTGGCGTGACAAATGAGAGGAGAGGCTGCTGGTTATTTTTCTTTTCATAACCACACTTAAATAGCTAGGTTAACACATTAAACCCTTGCCACATGTCACCCTTTGATTAGCTCTAGGTTTAATTGACCCAATCACATTGTGCCAAGTGTCAAACCTATATTTAATCTTGATTTTAATCATCTTACATGATTAAAAAATATTTGGCAAGCTTATGTGTTATGCCATGTGTCACCATCTCATGGTGCCACGTGTCACACTGCAAAATGACCAAAATGCCCCTGTGTCTTAATTTTGAGTTCTTAACCCAAAATAATTATTTTCTTCTTCTAATTAATTTATATCAAATATAAATTAATTAATTAATCTCTATTAATTAATTTCTCATTAATTAAATTCATATTTAAACACTTTAAATATAAATTTAACTTATATTATACATTCAATAATCTAGATTTGGTTTCAAGTCATGCTAGGGACTTTGCAATCTAATTGCAAACCAAACCTATTTAATTAATCAATTAAACTCTTTAATTAATTAATTAAATCATATTTAAATAGGTGATAACTTGTGTATGTGTGTGACTTACTAGGCTCATCACTAATTGGCAATGAGACATGATATCAACTCTTAATATCATCAGAACTCTTTCTTACCATAAATGATTTCTCTAAATCATTTTATGAACCTCATAGACCATGGTTAACACCTAGCATAGCATGCCATGGCCACCCAATTAGTAATAAGGTTTACCTTAAATGAACCTATAATCATATATTACCATGCACTAGAATCTCTCATTACAAAATCCCAACTCAAGCCGGAGTCATGGTTTATGTCAAACTCCATTTGCTATGAATATTATGTTCTCTTTTAATTCCAGTTCTTGATTAAAAGATTTTCTCATCGAAACTCTTTTACGAATAAATCTATCTGTCTGGCCAGAACTTGCAACCTCAAGAACAATTAAATGAACATAGGATTTTATCTCGATTTACTTAGAGGAACAGATTCCATCTTGATCAACACCTACCTCCATATATAACTAGTAGGAGCCAACACATGCCCATATACCCATACACATACAAGTATGAAAGCAGATCAAACTCAAACTACTGTATACAAGATAACTGCTATCTCAGGTCTAAAGATTATATGCATCGATATGATTTATGACAAAACATTGACAAGAGTAAACTCCATGTGCTTGTCATAAGTGTCACCGGGTTCGCCTACTTATCATTTATAAGTGCCTATCATGTTTGTTATATGGCATGAGACTCACTATTCCATCTTATTTATATCTCATATAAATAACTTGGGAACAAACATGAATACAATCTTTCTGGATAAGTCATGTCCTTATTATGAAGTATCCTCGATTGTGAACCTATTTATGATACTTCGTGCTAAAAATATTGTCACTCATATTCTTAACAACTTAAGAATAATATTTCTAACAAAATATCAATGGACCTTTTCTATTACACATAAATATATTATGTAAACGAAAAAGTGGAAATGCCTTTTATTAATAAAAATATGTACAAGATACATACTAAATGATATGCTCTAGGGCATACTACTAACAGCACTTTGCCAAATCGTTGACCAACTGACTGTATATGAAGAAAAGGCTTTACAATCTGAGAATGAGAAAATGTATGCCCATTAAAGAACATTTGGATGAATTTAATTCAATCATTATGGACCTTAAGAATATCGATATTGATATTAATAGTGAAGATCAGGCCATTGTTGTGTCATGTACTTTGCCATCCTCCTATGAGACTTTTATTGATACTTTATTGTATGGGAAAGAAAGTATTTTACTAGATAATGTTAGTAATTCTTTAAAATTGAAGGAGTTGAAAAAGAAATTTCTAGATAATAGAGAAAGATTTGAGGGGGAAGGTTTAGTGAGTAGAGGAAGAACACATTTAAAGGGGGGTTGGTTCTTCTAACAGGAAGAAATCTAAGGCCAGGTCTAAGTCAAGAATGAAAAGGCTAACTACTTTGAGTGCGGGGAGCAAGGCCACTATAGGAGAGACTATCCCAAGTTGAAAAAAAAAAAAAAAGGAAAACAACTAGAATGTTCTACAAATGTTATTGATAGGTTTAACGATTCTAAAGGAGATGATAGTGTTGGGGAAATTTTATCCATGAATTTAAATCACGAACATAATTCTTAGATTCTTGATACTGGTACAACTTATAACACGTGTCCACATAGAAACTAGTTTATTACTTAGAAACAGATGAGTGGTAATGTGTTTTTGGGCAATGATTGTGCATTACTTGTGGAAGGAATTGGTAACATTAGATTAAGGATGTTTGATGGCGTTGTTAGAACTATGGTGTGTTGGCATGTTTCAGGACTGAAAAGGAACATGATTTCTCATGGGACACTTGACTCTCACAGATTCAGATACTATGCAGAGAATGGAGTTTTCAAAGTGTGCAAGGACTCTATGATACTCATGAAGAGCAGTTTGGTTTTAGGATTGCATTTTCTTCAGGGTAGTACAGTTTTAAGAGAAGCTGCAATAGCATTTAGAAGCAATAATTAGAATCAGACTCAATTGTGGCATCTGTGTCTTGGCTACAATAGCATCTAGAAGCAATAATTAGAATCATACTCAATTGTGGTATCTACGTTTTGGTTATATGAGTGAAAGAGGGTTATCTATGTTGAGCATGCAAGATTTGTTGGATGGGTAGAAAATAAAATTTGTGAACTTTTGTTAACACTATGTATTTGGAAAACAGACCAGGGTGAAGTTTAATAAAAAGGTAGTGCGCAAGACTAGAGAAACAGTGGATTATATTCACTCAGATCTATTAGGTCCTAACAGAATCCCTTCTAAGAGCGGTGCTAGGTACTTCATGACTTTGATTGATGATTACTCTCAAATGGTTTGAGTGTATTTCTTGAAAACAAAAGATGAGGCATTTTCAACCTTTATAAAGTAAAAGGCAATGGTTGACAAATAGACAAAAAATAAGGTTAGGTGTCTTAGAACTGATAATGAGTTAGAATTTTACAATCATAAATTCGATGCATTCTGCAGCAGTGAAGGTATAATGAGACACCGAACTTGTGCAAGGACACCACAACAAAATGGTATTGTAGAAATGTATGAATAGAATGCTTTGTGATAAAGCACGAAGCATGCTCTCACATTCAGATTTGGGAAAGGATTTATGGGCTGAAGTAATCAATACAACATATTTCTTGGTTAATAGATCTCCATCTATAGCTATTGAGTACAAAACTCCTTTTAAGATCTAGTCCGGTTCACCTGCTAATTGCTCTCAATTGAGAGTATTTGGTTGTCCTGCTTATGCTTATGTGAGGGATGGTAAACTTGAGCTTAGGGCAAGAAATGCATATTTCTAGGGTATGCATCTAGAGTGAAAAGGCTACAGGTTATGGTGCAATGATCCAAAGTCTCCAAGATTAATGATTAGCAGGATGTGACATTTAATAAGTCTGCTTCATTGGATAGTTAGAGGGAGAAGTCACTGTTGAATCAGATCAAAGTGTCAAAGAATAAGTGGAGCTTGAGATTGATACTTCGGCAATTCAGTCTAATAATTTAGAGGACAAGGTGTAAGATCCTAGTCAGCAAGATGATGCACTTGAGCAACAGCAATAGGAACCATATAGTATTGCAACTAGTAGAGAGAAAACACAGATTAGACCCTCGCAGAGATATGCTTATACAGATCTAATTGCATTTGCCTTGTCAGTTGCTGAGATATTTAATGTGCATGAACTCAACAATTACAGAGAAGCTATTTCTTGTTCAGATGCAAATCAGTGGGTTAGTGCTATGGGTGAAAAAATTGAATCTCTTCACAAGATTCAGAGTTGAGAGCTTGTAATATTGCCTAAGGGATAGAAAGTGGTAGACTGCAAATGGGTGTTTAAGAAAAAGGAAGGCACTTCATGGGTTGAAGCACCTCAATATAAAACACGATTGATAGCAAAGGTTTTACTTAGAGGGAGGAGATTGATTAATAAAGTGTTTTCTCTAATTGTGAAGTACAATTCTATTAGGATCTTACTTACTATGGTTGCTCTTCATTATCTAGAGCTTGAGCAACTAGTTGTGAAGACAACATTTTTGCATGGTGACCTAGAGGAGAAATTTTATATGAGTCAGCCTGAGGGATTTGTCATTCTAGGTATGGAAAACTATGTTTGCTTGCTTAAGAAATCTTTATATGGTCTGAAATAGTTGCCTAGGAAGTGGTACAAAAGATTTGATACATTCATGGCTTGTAATGGCTTTATTCATAGTTCATATGACAGTTGTGTGTATCATAGGAAGCTTTTTGATGATTCCTTGGTCTATTTGCTATTGTATGTGGACGACATGCTTGTTATTACTAAAAGCATGTCATAGATTAAAATTCTGAAAAAACAGTTGAATGATGAGTTTGAGATAAAGGATTTGGGTGCTGCAAAAACATATTGGGAATGGAAATTACTAGGGATAGAAGTGTTAGAAAGCGTTTCTTGTCTCAGCAGGCCTATGTTAAGCAAGTGCTTAAGCATTTCAACATGAATAATGCTAAGCTTGTGACTGTTCCATTTGTTACCCATTTCAAGTTATTTACAGACATGTCACCAAAAATAGATGAGAAGATGGTGCACATGTCCAATGCTCCCTATTCAAGTGCTATTGGTAGCGTCATATATACTATGGTTTGCACCCGACCTAACATTTCACATGCAATTAATGTTGTGAGTAGATACATGGCGTGTCATGGAAAAGAGCAATGACAGGCAATGAAATGGATTCTGAGGTATTTGAAGGGTACTATAGATGTTAGTATGACATTCGACAGGGCCAAGATGAGTTATTCAGTTATTGGCTTTGTGGATTCGTAATTTATAGGAGACTTAGATAAGAGGAGATCTCTAACATGTTATTTGTTTGCTCTCTCTAGAAGTGTTATCAGTTGGAAGGGAATATTATAAGCTATAGTCCCTTTGTCTACCTCAGAGGTTGAATATATGACTCTAGTAGAGGCAGTAAAAGAAGTTTTATGGGTACAGGGTTTGGTAGGTGATCTTGGGTTGATGCAGAATAAGCCAATAGTGTTTTGTGATAGCCAAAGTGCAATACGTCTCATAAAAAATCAAATGTACCATGAGCGAACTAAGTACATTGATGTCATATATCACTTCATTCGAGTGATTGTATCTCGGGGGACTGTAGTTGTATAGAAAGTCTCTACACATAATAATCCAGTGGATATGATGACCAATGGAGTCCCAGTCAGTAAGTTTAGGCATTGCCTAGACTTGGCTTGTGTTTGTAGTGCTTAGTAGTATCATTGTGGGGGCATATGGCAAAACAGAGTGTTTGTGGTGATTTTGTTGATGATGGAGAGAATTCAAGCCAAGGGAAAGAATTGTTATTTTTATGTGGCTCGAATTTTAGATATGTTTTCATGGACTTGAATTGTGACCTAACCCAAAAGTTTCACGCTGCAACCCGATTAGGATAAAAAGTGAGATCAATAGTGGGTTTCGGGTCCGGACCGATAAATATTGTAATATTCTATCCTTTGTGATAGAGTTGTGAGATATTCGGAAAACACACTAGGGTTAAGGTTTGAGAGTTCTGAGTGATTATATCTTGCTTTTTTCATTATAGTTGAACTTTTTTTCTCTTGTTTTATCCGTGGACGTAGATCTTATGGTCGAATTACTTAAATCATGTATTATTCTTTTTCTCTTTTCTTATACTATGTGATTGTGCAATTGTATGTGCTACTTTAATTTGTGTACCTGTTATAACAAAATAAAATTGAAATTGATTAAAAATTAAAATTAGCTAGAATTAGACTGATTCAATTCTGATTCATTTCACTCTCTAAGACTTGAACAGCCGATTCTAACCCAGGAGCCAGACTTAGGTAAATGTAATGTCTATAAATTGAATTATTTATTATAAAAATTCAATTGAAATCACAATAAAAATCAAATGTTAGAACTCAATCCGCAAAAAATATAACGTTTCTATGAAATGTATGCTCTAATTATAGTTATAAATTATACTAAAAGATAATGGTTGAATGTGATTTTCATATTCATTTAATTTTTATAAAATGAGTAACGAAAAAATTCCATATAATTGTCAATTAATTTATTAATAAAATTTTATTTTGATTTAATAATAATAATAATAATAATAATAATAATAATAATAATAAATTAAATCTATTGATATAAATTGTTTAGCACCATAAGTTCCTAAGATTGCAACATATAAAAATAGACCATCTAAATTAAACTCACCCTTAAAAATTAATTTACAAAGGGCAACATTTAAGATTAGAAATTTATTAACGTGGGATCGTAACAATACCTAACACTTAAGAATCAATATCCTCGGATCACTTATCCTTGCATAATGGGCATAGACCGCTACTCTACATGTTACCATTCCAAGTGTCTAATTTTGAAAGATGAGCTGACTCTGATATCAAATGATACAAATCATTGAATATCATGAGTCACTAAAATTACACTATATGAATATCAGCCACTTAAATAAAATTCATTCTTAAAAATCAACTTATTAAATCTCAAGATTGTTTCTTAGGAATGTGAAATAGTAACAATAAACTAACCATTTATAAAGAAAACAACTATTTTCTTAATTTAAAAAATATGAAAGTTGAGGAATAAAGGGTGTCGCATGTTATGTAATTAGAAGCTTCTAGTGGAAAAAAGATATATAAATAATTTTCATAAGTAGATTTTGACATTGAGTTAAAAAAAAAGAAGTAGATTTTGACATTATATTTCGTTGTCCAACATGTTGAGAAATCTATTCAATATTTTGTTTCTTTTCTAGAACGCTGAAACTTTTTTTTTTTAATATAATTAATCTTATTTAAATTTAAATTTGAAATTTTATAATTGAAAACTAATTTTAATATTATTAAATTAAAAATATTAATTAACATAGTTTTCTAATATACTTTTCTAATTTTATTTATTTTGCAATTTAATTATTTTATTAATTTATTTAATTTATTATTTAATTTTAAAATTTCATAATTTTGTAATTAAAAGTTAATGATCAAATTTCCGAAAACTATGAAAAACCTTTTTTTTCCTTCTAAACAGGGAAAATTTTTTGTTATTATAAGATAGTTATTTGCATTTTTTTTAAAAAAGCAAGCTTTTTTGGAGATATAGACAGAGGAAGGTTTAAAGGGTAATATTAAAGGAATGAAAATGTTTGGCTTTTTGGTCTCAAAGTGGCGGCCACAGGCGACCGACCAAACCGCCCATCTATCTATGCGTGCCAATATGACGACGGATGACTCTCTCTTTAGCTGATTTTGACGTTTCAGAGAAAAAAAGAAAAAAGTTGGTTTGAATATTATACTGAAAATTGGACCCATAATCAGCCTAATTGATTCTACTTTTTTTTTTTTTATCTGATAAACAATTAATTTTTAAATTCTCAAGATTTTCACTATTAATTTTTTTTATCAAGTTAAATTGAACGAAACAATAAAAAAGGTACATAAATTAATGAGTTGGTTATTTAAAAAATAAGAATTATTTGTTATAAAAATAATTTAATTAGCTAACAATTTAAATATAAGCATGTTAGATAGGAATGATAATGGATCAAATTTTTATGATTATTTGACTCAATTAAATTTTAATAAAATGACTTTAAATAATATATAATCGGATTTAGAATAAATTTAAATTTGAGTAATAATACTTATAACAGATTTGGATCGAATTTAAATTTTATATATTAAATATCTGTTATTTGAATCAGTTTGTATAAATTCTTAATTAAATATAAAATATATATATATATATATATTTTATAATAATATCTATAATTTTATATATTTTATTTTAAATAAAATAGAATTTAAATATTTTAAGAAATTATTAAATTTTAAAATATAAATTATTAATAAAAAATAATTTTTTATATAAATATTGACTATAATTATAATTTTCTATAATTATCTAGAACTAATGCATTCCTATGAATGAAAAATGCATCAAATAGTTAAATCACCCAAATCATTGCATAAGGAGATAAATTAGAGTTACACACATATCCATTCCTAATACATATTGGGAGTCGTCCCCCTACCTTGACTCACTTAAATTTCAACATGTTTTCTTATTTTATACTATGGGAGTCAGCGAAAATATAATGCATGTACATATCCTGCAGGTGGCGAGAGTTAGAGATAATATAACGCATATACTTACCTCACCCATTCATATCCATATCCACTGGAATCATCGAATTTTTCATATTATACCTACCCTGAGATTTCTTCATCCACAAAATATATATATAAAAGTTCCAACTTATCCCTAAGGAGACATAAACATAGGTAAATTTATAATGCAATAATGGGGGATGCTCTTGATATAACAACTATTTACATATTTATATAAATGAATGCATGAGCATACTATGAGAATATAAGTAATCTTGAAATTATAAAAGTAATTAACATCTAACTCACATATTGTATGACCCAATGTCTACAAGTTCTGTGAGGGAGAGGATGATGGCTGGTTTGGATCACATAAATAAACATACTAGAAAACTATCAAAAATAGCTCAACAATAAAAACTTAAAAAGGGCAAAAACTTCCCAAGTTCATGCTGAAAATTCGACAAAGTTTTCGAAGATCTAACAACACAAAAGACATTTAGGGCTTGCTAGATCAACCCAAATTAGTGCCATTGTCAAATTTCAACTTAAGTGCCTAAACTTCACTATTGTCCAAAAATATTCAAATCAACTCTGAAAATTCTATAAATATTCTCTAGGGAATAATATTATCTTAATATTCTAGTTGAATTTTCTCAATTATATTCATCCAACAATATTTAATTAATCACCTAGCTAAAATTCAACTATAGGTAAAATGGGTAATTTTGACTTTGAAGTTAACTATGCCAATTTTGACAATTGGAACGCGATCAGGGAATTTGAAAATGGTGCGAATGACTATAATATTAACCCCCTTCGAGATCAGTCTTGACGTCTATTTCCACAATGCTATGAGTTAGAATATATTTTTACTTAGTTGAAAAGATGACTGAAAACTCACTGGGAAGCTCCTGGGTGCTAGGAATTTTTCGGTGATGAAAAATTTCCAAATTAGTCTTGTTTTGAAGCTCTCAATGAGTATGACACACCGGTAGCCTCGAATTTTTGATTGGATTTCTTGTTTGGAATTTTTTAAAGGTATTACAGATGATTGTCTTTTCTGGCCAGAACAATGAAATTCCTCCCAATTTTTGATTGGTAGTCTCGTTTTGATTGGAATTTTTTAAAGGTATTACAGATGATTTAAAAAGGTACAATTACATTATTCTTCGGTATATAAATTCCTAACTAATAAAAGTAAATCAACAGGTACAAGGAAGATGTATATGTTTTCTATTATGGAATAGGAATGTGATATTTCTAGAAATGATAGTAAGTGAATGGAATATTTACTTCCTTAATTATGTTTGCATAATCTTGGATAATGAGAAGCCTGTTAGACAGAAAAGATCAAACATTTTTCTAATTGACAATTATATGTAGGCATTCTAATTTTAAATCACATATCTCATCCTTTAAGATTGTGAGCAATTGCGGCTAAAATATCAAAATCATTCTATTAGTTATTATGAATGGGAAAAAGAATAACGTTTTGGACTTGATTGACCAATACTATCAATGAATTTTCTTATACATTAAGTTGTTAATGGCTTCAAAGAATAATGTAATCAATAATATTTAAAATATTAATTTAATAAAACATAAATTTTTATTTTTAAAATGATAAAATATTAAATCACATTACTATAAAATTATCTTCATATTTATAGGCCTATCGATATAATAAATTCAAACGTTTGCATTTGTTGCTCATTCTATCCAAACCTTTAAATTTGGGATAATTAAACCAAAACTTTCAAAATCAAAGAAGTTTTAGCCAACTCCCAAATCAGAATTTGATAAATTACAATTTAATCCTTGAGATTTGGCAAAACTTATAATTTAGTCCATATATTTTCAAAACTAAATAATTTAGTTTTTGAGATTTGGCAAAACCTACGACTTAGTCTTTTAATTTAAACTTTATATTAAATAGTATAATAAATATATTATTCTTCTCAAAATTAATTTTCCTTCTTGTTAAGAATTTTTCAGAATTATTTTGGAATTTTTGTTAAGTTTTTCAATATATGTTTTTTAGATTTTTATTTGGTGAAATTTTGATTTCTTGAAATAATTCTTGTGCTGGAAAAACAAAGATCCGATCTGGTTGGGTTTACAAAGTAATAGCCCAAATCTGAATAGTTACCAGCATTATAGCACTGGGAGGCATAGGGCCACTAGAGCCTGTAGTAAGCCTGAACTTAGCTGTTCCTTTGATTATGATATATTATATCTTTATAATATATATTTGGTGAAATCCATCAATACTTTATAAAATATCTTTTCATATATCATTTTCCAATTTACTAACAGATTCCATTTTCAGTTCATAGAGCTCATCTTATAAGGCTTGGGCATGGTTTATCATTACATTCATTTATATTATTCCCTTTAAAGTTGGAATTTGTGTGAACTAGTCTTTTTATACCTTTATGCCACTGCAAGCTACTTTGAAAAACATATAATTTTCTAATAAAAATATACTTCTCTTTATTGTACATTCATTACAAAGATATTGTAGCAAGCATAATTCCAAAATAACCAAAATTATACATGCCCCAAAATAGCTCCACAAATTGATACAAAATATGTAAACTTGATTTCGTCAAACCTTGGAACATAATAAACCAAAATTCTGTTGATTATTGTCTTACTCATGTCCCTTAAAGGGATAAACAAAAGAAGGGGAATGAGTATATAACCTAGTGAGTAGCGAATTACAGGGGTAAGGAAATATATTAATAAAACACATTTCAAGCACATTAATACATTGTAGACACCATATTTTGTTCGGGCCTTTTAAAAAACTAAAAAAAAAAATAAAAACTAAAAGAAATTCAAAGAATAATAAAAAATGCAATTTTATTAATCAAGTTGTTATTTTCAATGTCTTACTTTAATTCTAATTTTCAATTTCATTTCATATTGTAATTTTTGGTTTTAATTTTAACTTTAATTTTCAACTTTACTTAAACTTTTTATTATTATTATTTTAATTTTGATTTTAATTCAACATTCTTTTAAACTTAAATTAAAATAAAAGAAAAAGAAGAAAATTAAAATTTTTAATCTTAACCTTTAATTTTTATGTGTTAAGTTTAGACCATTAGATTAAAAGTAACAAAAACAAAATTTGGTACTTTTTAATCCTAGCCCCTAGTTTTTTAAAGCTCTTATTTTTTAACCTTTGGATCACAAGTTTGTTAAAACTGTTAGTAGTATGCCCTAGAGCATATCATTTAGTATGTATCTTGTACATGTTTTTATTAATAAAAGGCATTTCTACTTTTTCGTTTACATAATATATTTATGTGTAATAGAAAAGTCCATTGATATTTTGTTAGAAATTCTATTCTTAAGTTGTTAAGAATATGAGTGACAATATTTCTAGTACAAAGTATCATAAATAGGTTCACAATCGAGGATACTTCATAATAAGGACATGACTTATCCAGAAAGATTGTATTCATGTTTATTCCCAAGTTATTTATATAAGATATAAATAAGATGGAATGGTGAGTCTCATGCCATATGACAAACATGATAGGCACTTATAAACGATAAGTAGGCCGAACCAGTGATACTTATGATAAGCACATAGAGTTTACTCTTGTCAATACATTGTCATAAATCATATCAGTGCATATAATCTTTAGACCTGAGATAGCATAGTTATCTTGCATATAGGTGGTTTGAGTTTGATACTGCTTTCATACTTATACCGTGTATGGGTATATGGGCATGTGTTGGCTCCTACTAGTTATATATGGAGGTAGGTGTTGATCAAGATGGAATCTGTTCCTCTAAGTAAATAGAGATAAAATCCTAAAAGATGGAATCTGTTCCTCTAAGTAAATAGAGATAAAATCCTATGTTCATTTAATTGTTCTTGATGTTTTAAGTTCCTGGCCAGGATAGATAGATTTATTCAGAAAAGAGTTTCTGATGAGAAAATCTTTTAATCAAGAACTGGAATTAAAAGAGAACATAATATTCATAGCAAATGGGGTTTGACATAAACCATGACTCCAGCTTGAGTTGGAATTTTGTAACAGAGAGATTCTAATGCATGGTAACATATGATTATAGGTTCATTTAAGGTAAACTTTATTATTAATTGGGTAGCCATGGCATGCTATGCTAGGTGTTAACCATAGTCTATGAGGTGCATAAAATGATTTAGAGAAATCATTTATGGTAAGAAAGAGTTCTGATGATATTAAGAGTTGATATCATATCTCATTGCCAATTAGTGATGAGCCTAGTAAGTCACACACATATACAAGTTATCACCTAATTAAATATGATTTAATTAATTAATTAAAGAGTTTAATTAATTAATTAAATAGGTTTGGTTTGCAATTAGATTGCAAAGTCCTTAGCATGACTTGAAATCAAATCTAGATTATTGGATGTACAGTATAAGTTAAATTTATATTTAAAGTGTTTAAATATGAATTTAATTAATGAGAAATTAATTAATAAAGATTAATTAATTAATTTATATTTGATATAAATTAATTAGAAGAAGAGAAATAATTATTTTGGGTTAAGAACTCAAAATTAAGACACAGGGGCATTTTGATCATCACAGGGTGACACATGGCACCATGAGATGGTGACACGTGGCATTACACATAAGCTTGCCAAATGTCTTCTAATCATGTAAGATGATTAAAAATAAGGTTAAATATAGGTTTGAAACTTGGCACAATGTGATTGGGTCAATTAAACCTAGAACCAATCAGAGGGTGACATGTGGCAAGGGTTTAATGTGTTAACCTAGCTATATAAGTGTTGTTATGAAGAGAAAAAATACAACCAGCAGCTACTCCTCCTTTGTGCCGCCACTTTGAAGCTCTCCCTCGCTTCTTCTTCATCTCTCATCTATTCCAAGAGATTAGCAAGTAATCTCTTGAATTAAAAATAGTAGAAATCATTTCTAGTGTCCTGTTTATATCTTTAATATCTTAAAAGGCAGAACTTGATTTTCTAATTAATAGAAAAAGCTTTAGAAGCTGTTCAAGGGCTGCCATAGGTGTTCTTGGTGTGGATAAGCTAGAGAGATAACATCTGGTGTCCTGAAGATGCATTCGAAAGGCACATGCATCAAGAGGTTAGTATATTTGTTCTTGATCTAATTTAGGGTTCTAAAATTAATCTGATTAATTTTAAAATCTTAAATGGCAAATACAGATCCAAAAACATATTAAAAGTGTTTTAATATGTTGTTTATCATTGAAATCAAATAGATAAAAATAAATCTTGCATGATGCATGTGACCCTAAGTGAAAATTTTTGAATTCAATGGTATAAACTTGTGTTTTTCACTCTTCCGCTCTTTCAATTGGTATGAAATGCTATAATTAAAGTAATTATAACATAGGCCCTCCATTGAGGCAATTATTTTAAGAAATTTTAAATACTTGCATAAGATGCAATTAATTTAAGAGATTTTCTTAAGAATAATTGTTAAGCATGAGATGTTGTAAATATGTAAATGGTTTGGTGGCCAATATTGGATGTACCTGAGGACATTAAAATTATTTGTATAATTACTGGCTCAATGGGATCAATTTAACTAATGCAAGATAAGTCAATAATGGATGTACCTGAGATTTTGAGCATTAGGGGCTAGGTAAAGGATTGAACCTCACATGAGATGTGATGGGCAAGGAGTTGCTCACTTATAGTTTATTGTAATTCCAATAATGGATGTACTTGAGGATGATCAATAGAATTATAAGAATTCAATCACCCACTAAAAATCTATCTAACTAGGATTTCCATTTTCTACTTTAGAAGTGTAGGATTCGCTAAGTTGGTGGGAGGACCAATTTGATTAAAAGACCATAATCATTTTGGTTAATTACATGATACATTTACTAATTAATCTGGTTATTTTCTGCAGTTAATTTTCTGATAATAATGAGTACAAAACAACCACCACCATCCAATATTCTTGCAAGCATACTTGATCGTAATAGGTTGATAGGACCTAATCTGTCTGATTGGCTAAGAAATTTGAAACTTGTCCTGAACTTTGAACATATAAGATATGTTGTAGATTCAAATGTTCTTTGTCCCTTGCCTCCAGAGGCCACTCAAGAGGAACATGAAACTTTGGACAAGTGGAAGGAGCATGATATGAGAGCTAAGTGTTACATGCTTGCTTCCATGAGTAATGAGTTACAAAAGCAACATGAGAACATGCAGAGTGCGAGTGAGATCCTCCTTCACCTACAAAAGTTGTATGGTGAGCACAGTAAGAATGCTAGGTATGAGATATCTAGGCAGCTGTTCCGCATGAGGATTTCTGAGGAGGTAAGGGACTAGGAACATTTGAATCTAGAACATATCCTATATGTTCAAGGTTCAAGACAAGTTTCAAATTTCTTAGCCAATCAGACAGATTAGGTCCTATCAACCTATTGCGATCAAGTATGCTGGTAAGTATATTGGATGGTGGTGGTTGTTCTATGCTCATTATTATCAGAAAATTAACTGCAGAAAATAATCAGATTAATTAGTAAATGTATCATGTAATTAACCAAAATGATTATGGTCTTTTAATCAAATTGGTCCTTCACCTACAAGAGTTGTATGGTGAGCACAGCAGGAATGCTAATGAGATATCTAGGCAGCTGTTTCGCATGAGGATGTCTGAGGGGCAAAATGTTGGGGATCATGTCCATAAGATGATTCGGCTGATTGAGCAGTTGGAACATCTTAATTTCAACATGGATTTCCAACTACAGACGGATTTGATCCTTCAATCCCTTTTTGAGTCTTTTGGGAATTTTGTGACAAATTTCCATATAACTAAACAGGAATGCACCTTAGTTGGTTTACTCAACATGCTAGTTATTGCCCAAAAGAATATGCCGGGCAATAAAGGAAAAGAGGTTGCTTTGATTGCATCTTCTTCTGCTGGAAAGTCCAACAAGAAGAAGGGTAATAAGAAAAAGAAACCTCAGATTCCTGGTCTTTTTAAGAAAATAGCTAAATAGAAAGGGAAGACTAAAGCTGATGGAGGCAAAGGGAAGTGTTTCCACTGCCAGAAGGATGAGCACTGGAAAAGGAACTGCCCAGAGTATCTTGCTTCTCTGAAGGACAAGAAGGATACACCTTCGGAAGGTATGTCCATATCTTGTTATTTAGATTCTGATGATACTCATAGTTCATCTACAGCTTGGGTTTTAGATGCTGGTGCCAGTTCTCACATTTCTAATGATATGCAGGAACTAGCAAATAGTAGCAACTTGCATTCTCGAGATGTTAGACTCCGGATTGGCAATGGCTCAACTGTTGAAGCTTTATGTCACACCCTACTCCTCCGTAAGATGGAACATGATCCCATAGTACACCTAATGAATTACCGTACTTCACCTACTGATAACACATTAGATATACTATAAGGGATTTTAAACCTTTTCTTACTTCTTTACAAAGTGGTGAGCACTATTGACAGGTGTTAAAAATTTTCTTTTACTGAAGTGAAACCAAATAACAAATTTAAAGTATTAATAATTTTTGTAAAAATTTTGGCAGAGTGCCATCTGTATTTTGAATAAAACAGTTCTTCAAACCTGAAAAGGAAAACACTATAACTCCCCAATGTTCTGTAGTGCGTTCTACTGTTCCGGTGACCAGTGTTGTCCGGACAGCTAGGATGCCTAGAACTACACTTAGATATGGATGAGGAGACATAAAATAATGAAATACAAGAAAAGAAAATATGAGAAGAACAAAGAAAAAATAATAGCAATGAAATGTAACCAAGTTAAACGAGCCGAGAACCCTAGCGATGGGTGACCACACCGGGAAGTCGCGGCATGGACCATTGACTAGCCTTGGACCGTGGGAACCCTGAAAAATATTTTTATAACATAATTAAAGACTTATTGAAGTATAAATACCATTATAAATATCAAAGAAAATTTAATTAATTAGTACAAAGAAAAAGTGAGAAATCGAAAAACGGACAAAACTCGGTGTTATTGAAAAATAAGGAATGCAACCCGAACAGGGGCATTGTGGTCATTTGACACCCGAGTTGTCTTTTGACCAAAATTTCTATTAAAAATACATAATATTACACTTGGAAAATATCATGAAAAATTAAATTGGTGGTACCTAATGTAAATAGCAAAAATTGAGAGTTAAATGAGGGAAAATGAAACTTTAGAATAAATAAATAATTAACCTTCACATAGTGCTCCACTAACTCACTAAAGTGGACCACTTAATCTTCATTTAGGACAGCAGATTATCATCTTCCTCAAACTCCCAAGAACCAGCCGAAAATGGAAGAATGAAGAACTCCATTGCCGTCCACTTTGAAGCTTCATGCAAGCATGATCCAAGCCTCTTTCCTTGCACTTTCCTTCATTAAAAGTTGTTCATACACCTTAGGCAGTAGATAGGCAGCAAGAAGATCAAGTTTTGGTGAAGTTTTGAAGAGTTTCCAAAGTGATAAGTAGGTATTTTTGATGCTTGCTTCATTAAAGTTTGTGTGGATGTTATGGGTAGATGAATTGTGGAAGGATTTTAGGAGTTTGATGTTTTAAGGGAGATGTATATTTTTGGCAGCCATGGAAACTCTATAAGAACAGTTTATCCTTGTATGTAAATGGTAGATTAAAGTGTTGATGAAGTGTTTATATGTGTAGAAATTAATTTGGGTGATGTATACTAAGTATATGTGAATGTACACTTGATTTTGGAAGCATGGAAGTTAATTGAGTGAGATGTACGAATCGGCAGCTTGAATGGTGAACCAAAATATGTTATTTCATGGTTTGGTTTATGAAATTATATGGTTGAATTATGGTACTAGTTATGGCAGCTTGTACATGTGTATGAAGGTGTGAGTTTGGACAAGTAAATGAGCTAGGTTATGTAGTTAAATTGTGTGTAAATTGGACTTGGTAAATTATGTACTATAAGGTGCATATTGAGTGTGATTATAAGCTGCCAAAATGACCAATAATGTGAAGTAAAATGTGTTTAGGTTATGGTACAAACCAGAATTGGCATGAGTGTGTAACTTGGTAATGTTAAATGTGTCCTTTGATGAGTGATGGACAATTTGCAATAGGGCAGTGTGTGTTTTGGCTTAGAACCTTAAATGTGTGGTTCCAATTGGTATGAGGCCAATTGGAGGTGAAACTAGGCACAAAATGTGCCAACTTTCATGAAGGAAGCTTACCAAAATTTTTCTTGGAAGGTAACTTGAAAAATGACCAAATCTGGATTAGTGCATTTAAGGCCTGAAAATTGACCATTTGGGCAGCAGTTTAGTGTTTTGGCTATAACTCACTCAAAACAGGTCCAATTGACCTGAAATTTTTATCATGAATAGTTTATACATATATCTACAAGTCTTATGAAGACACCAAAGCCCAGAAATGACCATAAGCAAGCCCAATAGCTTGCACAATTTCGGATCCAAAAACTGGCCGAACCAAAATTGACCTAAAGTGACCAATTTTGGTACATTCTGACCAGCAATAGTAAAATGACCATAACTTGGTCTAGTAAACTCAGAATTACCTGAAATTTTGCCCCGCGTGCATTAAGACATAGATCTACAAGTTTTTAGTTTTGACCGAAACCCGAAAACCGAGGGAACTAGGTCGTCCAGCTAGGTCAAATTAGTATACCGGAATCCGACAAATTGCAATAAAACACAATATACATGGAAATGAATTTGGTAACATGTACCAATACTAAAAGGCTACAAATGTGACATATTGGTAACATTAGAACCTAATTCACCTAGACTGTATCGAGGGTCAACATCTTAGGTTGACTAAGGAAATAATAGAATTCAATAAAGTAAGTATTAAGCCTTATTATTAGAAATGGTTTAAATGAGTACTGAAACACTTCAAATTGTGTTTCTCAGTTAGCAAAGACTCAAGGAAAGGGAAGAAAACACTGAGTCAGAGGCAAGAGACAGTTATCAGAGGTTTGTGCACAATAGTTATTTCTTTTGAATTTTTCAATTGAAATAAATTATGATTATTTGTATGTTATTATTTTAAATTGTGTTTGTGCACAATAATTTTGACTTCTCATTTTTTACTTAAAAATTTAATTGAACATTATAGTTTTAAATTGTGTCCGTGCACAATACTTTTATATTCACTGCTTTTACAAGCAAATTTATTTGGAGAAATGAGTTATGAATAATTTTTTATTGTTTTGACTTTGAGAATCTTATTTGAAAATTATTGTGTTGCCTACTTTGCAAATGGAAATTTTGAGATAAAATGTGATTTGGGAATTGTATGAAATATTGTGATTTGGAATTGTTTTGATTTACACTTGGCATTGGACTGTTATTATATTTCTCCCTCTTTGACTTATCAGTCTGGGGTGAGTGTGATTATGTTCCTCCCTCTTTGACTTGCCAGTCTGAGGTGAGTGTGGATGAGTACTCATTATTTAGCTAGCTTCCTCCCTCATTGATTTCGATTATTGGGGTGAGTGTGTCTTGTCGTGGTGTACAACACGGCATGTGCAGAAAAATTGTGTCATGGCCTAAACTGTGTTATTCAGTTATTTGATCAAATTATGTTATTAATTGGCAACACTATGTTATTCAGTTATTTGATCAAATTGTGTTATTGATTGGCAAAACTATATTATTCAGATATTTGATCAAATTTGCGTTATATGAACTTTGTAAATTGTGAAATGGAGTTGTGAATTATTTGATTTGTGAATTGTCAATAAAAGATTTATATATCGCATTTCAAACTATTATTGTGCACCACTGAGTAAATTTTACTCAGCAATAGCTTTTCATTGCTGTCGCAGGTAGACAGACTGACAGGGCAGCAGACTAGGTTGCTAGTACTACATTGAGAGTTCATCAGGTCTATTGAGTATATCATAATTTGCATTTTGTATTATAATGTACGTTCACTGTATGTATATAGTGTTTTTGGTTTTAAGCAGTTGTAAATTTAAAATTATACATTGAAGTTGTAAAATAAGTTGTAAATTATTTTGGCTTGTAAAATTTGTGATATATTTCTTTTATCTCAGCCTTTAAAAATACTGAAAAATTACTGTGGATTTGAGTTGAGTAACATATTGAGTTGATTAAATGTTAGAGTTTGAGATTGAGAAATATATTTGAAGTGCTTTTTACAGGTTTTTAAAGAACTGGTTTATTCAAAATACAGATGGCACTCTGCCAAAATTTTTACAGAAATTCCTAATAATTTAAATGTGTTAACTGTTTCACTTTAGTTCAAAAATTTTTTTTTAACACCTGTAAATAGTGCTCACCACTATAAAAAGAAGTAAAAAAAGTTTTAAAATCCCTTGTAGTGTATTTAATAGGTTATCAGTAGATGAAGTTGGTAATTCATTAGGTATACTACGGGATCATATTATGCCTTACGGAGGGGTAGGATGTGACATGTTTTAGTGCTATCAGAGCAAGTTTTTAAATTCTATTTTCACCTATAATTTGAATATTCTTTCTTCATAGTACAACTGCTCAATGTCATTGTTTGATACATACAGTACATTACATTATAAATATGCACTAACAGGAGAAAATCTCCTTGTGTTATTTGTTTAGGAGGTCTAAGATCCTCACATTGACTATGGAAGAGGGTGATCGTTCAGTCGATCAATCTATAGAGGTTGAGGTGCAAGGGGATGCCCCAGCCCTACACAATGTCAGTGGATCAGCCGCACCAGCACCCTCAGTACCGCAGTTTCTTGCTCAGTTCGCTCAGCAGATGGCTACAATGTTCCAACAGATGATTGGTAACGTGCCGACTCAAGTCCCACTACAGACACCAGTGGTACAACCACAGTCTTCTGCTAGGCAGTATGACAAATTAATGAAATATGGGGCTATTGAGTTCAAGGGGACAGTAGATCCTCTAGAGGCAGAACAGTGGTTAGAGAGAATGGATAGGGTGTTCAAGAAACTGCACTGCACAGAGGAGCTCAGATTTGAATATTCAGTGTCTCTGCTACAGGAGGATGCATATGATTGGTGGAAAACCATTCCCCATTGTCTGGTAGAACCTTCAGTGCTAACATGGAACGATTTTCTATGGGAGTTCAGACAAAAATATATCCCTGATGCTTATGTGGACCAGAAGCTGCAAGAGTTCCTAAGTCTGAAACAGGGGAGTAGATCAGTGGCTGAATATGAAAGGGAATTTTCCCGCCTGAGCCATTATGCAGTAAGTCTACTTTCTACCAGCAGGGAGAGATGTAAGAGGTTTGAAACCGGCTTGAAGCCTCGTATCAGATTACAAGTGGTCGGATTCAAACATACTAACTTCTCTAAACTTATTTCTCAAGCACTAGAGTTAGAAAGAATTAAATCTGAAGCGGCCCCTGAGAAAAAGAAATAAGAGAAGACAGAAAAAGAGGAAAAGTCAGTAGAACAGAGTTCCAGTGGTCCTACTTGAAAGAGGAAAAATTTTGGGGGACACAACAGAAGTGGTAAGAAGTCCGGTAGAGATAGATCTTCTGGACAGAAACCACCTCGATCCGATCAGCAAACTCAGCAGAAACCCAGAAATGTGCTGTTAGATCGACTTTGTGAAACTTGTGGTAAACCACATAGTGGGGTATGTTACAGAGCCATAGGAGCATGTTTTAATTGTGGAGAGACTGGTCATTTTGCTAGGGTTTGTGTAAATCCATATCGTTCTGGATCATTTACTACACCAAAGGGATCAACCCAAGTTTCTACCCCAAAGAGTTCACCATCAGTTAGTAGAGGCAGAGGTAGAGGTAGAGGTAGGGGTAGTACACCTAGAAGTCAGAGTACTGTGAATTAGCTAGAACAGGGTGATGCTTCAGCTGGAGTATACGCCATACGGCAGAGAGAAGAAACTGAGACTTTTGACATTGTTGCTGGTACTTTCTCAATTAGTAACTAAGATATATATATGTATTGTTTGACTTGGAGTTTGTATACTTTTATGTTAGTATTAGAACTGTATATTCTGTTATTATTCCTTTACAGGGGAATAAATTTTGATGCATTAGTGATTAGTCCTTTAAGATAAGGATTATGATAATAAGTGAAATTAGTTTTGAAAGAGTTTATCAGCAAAAAGTATTTTCTAACACACCATAAATTATAAAGCTAAATGGCAAGCCTACTTAATGTAAGGCAAGAGGACGTAAAAGTAAGTTACAATAATAGAATTGCTCTAGATGAGGGCAAGGATGTTACTGTTAGTAATTGTTAATGGATATTGTAATCAGAATAAGATTCGAATATTAGTAAATTCGAAAAGGATAAAATATCGAAAAATTTGATCTATTGGGATGTATTGTAGTAACTATGCAATGTTCTTGATGTTTATACTGTAAGCTGCAGATTACAGTACTGACTTGAGATTATTGTGTAGAGCTACATACTACTCGATAGTACACCAAGATGAGAATAGTTGCCAACGGTATCTGTTTTAGTATAGTTATGCCAGGACATAATTTAATTGTTGGAAATAAGTTTGAAAATCCTACTTAGGGATTTAAAACTCAAAAGTTAGAAAATCGAAAGGTTATAGTTTAGTACAAAAGGAAGTAAGCTATAGAATATTAATAGATAAAAAGAGTTATGGAAGTAGAAATTTGAACAGCTGGTTCAGATATAACAAAGAAATGTTACGAATGTGAGGAAGACTATTGACTAGAATGGTCAGAGGACCAATGACTAGATAAATCATTCTAACATGACCTCAAGGGTCATTCAAGAAGGAACATGAACCGAAATATTAAACAACACAATAGTAAGAGAAGATTGGTGTTATACAAACAAATTAAATGTTGTATTAGATTGTTAAAAGTCTTATACAAATTCGAGGGAAAGAAGATTATACGATCATATGGAAAGGAGAAAATAAACGTATGACTATTGTAAGATGCTATTGGGTAAAATTTCATGGACGAAATTTATTTTAAGGGGGGAAGAATTGTAACACCCCTATGTTCGGTAGTGCGTTATACTGTTCCGGTGACCAGTGTTGTCCGGACAGCTAGGATGCCTAGAACTACACTTAGATATGGATGAGGAGACATAAAATAATGAAATACAAGAAAAGAAAATACAAGAAAAACAAAGAAAAATAATAGCAATGAAATGTAACCAAGTTAAACGAGCCGAGAACCCTAGCGATGGGTGACCGCACCGGGAAGTCGAGGCGTGGCCCGTTGACTAGCCCTGGACCGTGGAAAACCCTGAAAAATATTTTTAAGGCATAATTAAAGACTTATTGAAGTATAAATACCATTAGAAATATCAAAGAAAAATTAATTAATTAGTACAAAGAAAAAGTGAGAAATCAAAAAATGGACAAAACTCGGTGTTATTGAAAAATCGTGAATGCAACCCGAACAGGGGCATTGTGGTCATTTGACACCCCGAGGAGTCTTTTGACCTAAATGTCCATTAAAAATACATGATATTATACTTGGAAAATGTCATGAAAAATTAAATTGGTAGTACCTAATGTAAATAGCAAAAATTGAGAGTTAAATGAGAGAAAATGAAACTTTAGAATAAATAAATAATTAACCTTCACATAGTGCTCCACTAACTCACTAAAGTGGACCACTTAAACTTCATTTAGGACAGCAGGTTCTCATCTTCCTCAAACTCCCAAGAACCAGCCGAAAATGGAAGAATGAAGAACTCCATTGCCGTCCACTTTGAAGCTTCATGCAAGCATGATCCAAGCCTCTTTCCTTGCACTTTCCTTCATTAAAAGTTGTTCATACACCTTGGGCAGTAGATAGCCAGCAAGAAGATCAAGTTTTGGTGAAGTTTTGAAGAGTTTCCAAAGTGGTAAGTAGGTATTTTTTATGCTTGCTTCATTAAAGTTTGTGTGGATGTTATGGGTAGATGGATTGTGGAAGGATTTTTGGAGTTTGATGTTTTAAGGGAGATGTATATTTTTGGCAGCCATGGAAACTCTATAAGAACAGTTTATCCTTGTATGTAAATGTTAGATTAAAGTGTTGATGAAGTGTTTATATGTGTAGGAATTAATTTGGGTGATGTATACTAAGTATATGTGAATGTACACCTGATTTTGGAAGCTTGGAAGATAATTGAGTGAGATGTATGAATCGGCAGCTTGAATGGTGAACCAAAATATGTTATTTCATGGTTTGGTTTATAGAATTATATGGTTGAATTATGATACTAGTTATGGCAGCTTGTACATGTGTGTGAAGGTGTGAGTTTGAACAAGTAAATGAGCTAGGTTATGTAGTTAAATTGTGTGTAAATTAGACTTGATAAATTATGTACTATAAGGTGCATATTGAGTGTGATTATAAGCTACCAAAATGACCAATAATGTGAAGTAAAATGCGTTTAGGTTATGGTACAAACCAGAATTGGCATGAGTGTGTAACTTGGTAATGTTAAATGTGTCCTTTGATGAGTGATGGACAATGTGCAATAGGGCAGTGTGTGTTTTGGCTTAGAACTTTAAGTGTGTGGCTCCAATTGGTATGAGACCAATTGGAGGTGAAACTATGCACAAAATGTGCCAACTTTCATTAAGGAAGCTTACCAAAATTCTGCTTGGAAGGTAACTTGAAAAATGACCAAATCTGGATTAGTGCATTCAAGGCCTGAAAATTGACCATTTGGGCAGCAGTTAGTGTTTTGGCCATAACTCACTCAAAACAGGTCCAATTGACCTGAAATTTTTACCATGAATAGTTTAGATATATATCTACAAGTCTTATGAAGACACCAAAGCCCAGAAATGACCATAAGCAAGCCAAATAGCTTGCACAAGTTTGGGTCCAAAAATTAGCCGAACCAAAATTGACCTAAAATGACCTAAAGTGACCAATTTTGGTACATTCTGACCAGCAATAGTAAAATGACCATAACTTGGTCTAGTAAACTCAGAATCACCTAAAATTTTGCCCCGCATGCAATAAGACATAGATCTACAAGTTTTTAGCTTTGACCGAAACCCGAAAACCGAGGGAACTAGGTAGTCCGGCTAGGTCAAATTAGTATATCGAAATCCGACAAATTGCAATAAAATGCAATATACATGGAAATGAATTTGATAACATGTACCAATACTAAAAGGCTGCAAATGTGACATATTGGTAACATTATAACCTAATTCACCTAGACTGCATCGAGGGTCAACATCTTAGGTTGACTAAGGAAATAATGGAATTCAATAAATTAAGTATTAAGCCTTATTGTTAGAAATGGTTTAAATGAGTACTGAAACATTTCAAATTGTGTTTCTCAGTTACTCAGGGAAAGGGAAGGAAACACGGAGTCAGAGGCAAGAGACAGTTATCAAAGGTTTGTGCACAATAGTTATTTCTTTTGAATTTTTTAATTGAAATAAATTATGATTATTTGTATGTTATTATTTTAAATTGTGTTTTTGCACAATAATTTTGACTTCTCATTTTCTACTTAAAAATTTAATTGAACATTATAGTTTTAAATTGTGTCCGTGCACAATACTTTTATATTCACTGCTTTTACAAGCAAATTTATTTGGTGAAATGAGTTATGAATAATTTTTGATTGTTTTGGCTTTGAGAATCTTATTTGGAAATTATTGTATTGCCTACTTTGCAAATGGAAATTTTGAGATAAAATGTGATTTGGGAATTGTATGAAATATTGTGATTTGGAATTGTTTTGATTCACAGTTGGCATGACACTGTTATATATTCCTCCCTCTTTGACTTATCAGTCTGGGGTGAGTGTGATTATGTTCCTCCCTCTTTGACTTGCCAGTCTGAGGTGAGTGTGGATGAGTACTCATTATTTAGCTAGCTTCCTCCCTCATTGATTTCGATTATTGGGGTGAGTGTGTCTTGTCGTGGTGTACAACACGACATGTGCGAAAAAATTGTGTCATGGCCTAAATTGTGTTATTCAGTTATTTGATCAAATTGTATTATTGATTGGCAACACTATGTTATTTAGTTATTTGATCAAATTGTGTTATTGATTAGCAAAACTGTATTATTCAGATATTTGATCAAATTTATGTTTTATGAACTTTGTAAATTGTGAAATGGAGTTGTGAATTATTTGATTTGTTAATTGTCAATAAAAGATTTATATATCACATTTCAAACTATTATTGTGCACCACTGAGTAAATTTTACTGAGCGATAGCTTTTCATTGCTGTCGCAGGTAGACAGACTGACAGGGCAGCAGACTAGGCTGCTAGTACTACACTAAGAGTTCATTGGGTATATTGAGTATACCATATTTTGCATTTTGTATTGTAATGTATGTTCACTGTATGTATATAGTGTTCTTGGTTTTAAGCAGTTGTAAATTTAAAATTGTACATTGAAGTTATAAAATAAGTTGTAAATTATTTTGGCTTGTAAGATTTGTGATATATTTCTTTTATCTCAGCCTGTGAAAATACTGAAAAATTACTGTGGATTTGAGTTGAGAAACATATTGAGTTGATTAAATGTTGGAGTTTGAGATTGAGAAATATATTTGAAGTGCTTTTTACAGGTTTTTGAAGAACTGGTTTATTCAAAATACAGATGGCACTCCGCAAAAATTTTTACAGAAATTCCTAATAATTTAAATGTGTTAACTGTTTCACTTCAGTTCAAAAATTTTTTTTTTTAAAACCTGCAAATAGTGCTTACCACTGTAAAAAGAAGTAAGAAAAGTTTTAAAATCTCTTGTAGTGTATTTAATGGGTTATCAGTAGACGAAGTTGGTAATTCATTAGGTATACTATGGGATCTTGTTATGCCTTACGGAGGGGTAGGGTGTGACAAACACTCCCAATATGTTTTCTCAAATACAACTCCAATAACTTCATTTCAACTCACAATTCAAATCTCAATAATCAAATCAATTCATTTTCAAGCCAATCTCATCATAAAGAACATTTCATTGATTACAAGACTCAACATTTATATCACAATAATTTACATTTAATTATATGCCAAAATATTTTACAAGAGGTTTTATACAACTGCTCAAATAATTTACATACATATTATTACATGCATACATCAAAACCTGTGTACATGGGTATACCTGGAGCTGATCTAAATGTCTCTTCAAAGAAGCTTACTCAATTGCTCTATGCTCTTTTCACCTGCGATAGTATACAAAGCTATCGCTGAGTGGTGAACTCAGTGGTGCACAACTATAATTTAAAACATAGTACAATATACCTTAACAAAAATTACAGCAAATAATTTGGAAATCTAAATCCTCATCAAATTTCAAAAATCAAATTATTCATTGCCAATAATATAAATCATTTGTATGAAATGACTTTGATCACGAAATTCAATTTATCAAATCACAACCAAACATTTAAGGCAATTCCAACAAAATCAATTATACATAAATCCCTTTTGAAATCAAAATTCTTTACTATTCAAAAACCATTCTTTATCTCAAAAGCTATTCCTTATCTCAAAAACCATTCTTTATCTCAAAAACCATTCTTTATCTCAAAAACCATTCTTTATCTCAAAAGCCATTCTTTATCTCAAAAGCTATTCTTTATCTCGAAAACCATTCTTTATCTCACTAACTATGCAAGACTAATCCGAAAGGGCCATCTTCAGGGTGATTCTAACTCCCTATGGTCGGGGAGGTCGAATCATCGTGCACAGTACACATCACAATAATGAATCTTCCGAAAGGGCCATAACATAAAACTTAGATCTACCCTCTAATAAGAGGAGAATCTAAGCCTGTGCACATACCATGGTAATCAAAACACAACTAACTCCATTGTCTTCTCAACAAATGAGAGAGACGGGTAATAACCTAGTCAAGCATCTATAGTGAGATATAAAGCAATATCACAATCCTTTTAGTGAGCATAAATCACAATACAATTCGATTTAAAGTCAATTCTAATATCCAATAATTTTTATGCTCATCACAATTCAAATCATAAATTTGGATTTTTCTATGCAAATTGCCCATCACAATTCCAAACATGTTCTATCACAATTTTCCAAAACATAATTTATTCAATCCACAACAATGCTTAATTTTTGTGGAAATACCATTTCACAAAGCTAAATTCATATATACTATAATAATTTTAATAATCATTAAATTAAATCCAATACTTGATAAACATAATACATAAGGAAAATACGTCATTTAGTCATATGAAATTTTCAGAACAAAATCAATTAAAAACTAGTTGTGCACAAACCTGATTTGAGTCGCTCCTAGGCCTTGACTTAGCGTTCCTTATGCTTCTCAATATCCTTGTAACACCCCTATTTGCATAGCCTGGTATATTTCATTGTTCCGATGACCGGTGTCGGTCCGGACAATTAAGGGGATTAGAACCATACTTAAGACAACTAGAGAAGCTATAAACACAAATAATTAGTAATGTCCAATTAGTTAAGTATAAATAAGAAAAACAGAACATAAGAAGTTGAACGAGTCGAGAGTCACAGCGATGGGTGACCTTCTCGGGAAGGATTGCGAAGTTAATTTAAACTCAAATTTCGAACCATAAAATGTGACGTCGCGGTCCTTGGGACCCTTATGAACACAGTGGAAAAGAGAAAATCACGAAAAAGAATTGTTAAGTCAGTCAAATAACTAGGTCAGGGAGCCAGAAGAAATATTAAATTATTTGCAAACTTGGTTGAACCGGCGAGGGGCAATTTGGTCAATTGACCCCGAGAGCTGACTCCTGACCTAACTGTCAAATAAAATTGGAGAAAAAAAATTTCTGAATTGAGAATTAAATTAAAGAACTAATAGAAAAATAAATACAAAAAAAATAAAAAAAAAGAAAAGGAAAAAGTGAAGAGAGGTGACATCATGCATGACATCATGCATGATGCCATAAATCCTATAATTAATTAAATTGATTTTTTGGTCTTCCATAAGACAAAATACTTAAAAGAAAAGAAAAGAAAAAAAAAATTCATTTGGTCTTCTTCCTCATCCATGTGCCGCCTTCACACACTCTCTTTCCCTCTCCATTGTTAAACCTCCATTGAAGCTTGTACTCAAGCTCAAATTCCCTCACTTAACCTTAAGATTTTCCATAAACACTTCATTAAAACTTGTTACCTCAACCTAAGGAGAGGATTGAAAGAGCAAAGAAAAAGAAAAAGGAAGAGAATTGAAGAATTGGACATCAAAGATTGAGGTTAGTGATTTAAGTTGCAAAATTAGTTTATTAGTTGTGTTTATAGCTTGATTAACTTAGAAATAAACTTAAAATAAAATGAAATAAATTGTTGAGGGACCAAGTTGAATTTCGACCAGCATGTGTATGAGGGTATTATTGCATGGTTTGATTGATTTGAATGGGTATATGAACCTTAATTAGTTGAGTGATTATAGTTAAAGACTTTGAATTAGCTAAATGCAATAATTTACTGTGGTTAGGGTTTGGACACCTAGGTTTTAGAGACAAAAATGTGAAAAATTGGTAAATGATGTCTTGGACTTAGTTTGAAGGGAGAAATGGTCAATTGTGACTGAATGGAATGTGTTAGAAGTGTTTGAACCAAAACCAAATTCGGATTCAGTGTAGTCATGCTACAGGCAGCATGACTAAGGTCCCTTTGAGGGACCAAAAATGAAAATTTACAAGTCCAATTGGTATGAGACCAATTGGGAATGAAAATAGACACTAAATGACATAATTTTCATTTAGGAACCATGCCCAAAAAGTGACCAAATCCGGAAAATCTCAGTCTGCCCTATACAAACTGACCAAATGAACAGTGTTTGTTCATTTAGCTATAACTTGAGCTAGGCAGATCTAAATGACCTGAAATTTTACCAGTGAACAGTTGAGGTATAGACCTAAAACTTTTATGAAGAACACAAACCCAAATTATGCCATTAACCAAGTTATTTGGCCACCCCAAGTTGGTGACCTAAAACTGCCAGAACCAAAATTGCCCAAAAAATCTGGGTTAAGTTTAATCCGGCAGCCATGGTTTAAATGGCTATAACTTGAGCTACAAAACTCCAATTAGAGTGATTCAAAAAGGAGAATAAACTTAAGACAATAGGGAACATTTTCTGTGAAAAAAGTTTTGCCAAATTCCAATAGTAAAATGACCAATGGAACAGTGCAACATTAGACACCAAAACTGAAAATTATCAAATTTGCCTAAAAGACTTAGAATTTGAATAAACAACCAAAACCAATAAATTTAGTGACCAAAATGTGATATGTGGGTGAAGTTGGAATTCCCATACCTATTAACCCTTAGAAAGTCAACAAATTAACTTGAATAGTGTAGTGAATAGTAACCCCGAAACACAAAAATTAAAGAACATCAAGTTTAGCACGTTAGAGCCAGGTAAAAGTGAAGTTAAATTTATTTTTGGATTTATGTTAAGTTATGGTACTGAAACACTATAAAATTGTGTGTTTCAGTTGAAAAGAACACCAGGAAAGAACTCGAGGAATCAAGTCAAGGCCAAGAGGCGACTCGCTTGAGGTTTGTGCACAACGTATAATTTTTGTAAATTATTTTCAGCATATTGTTTTGAATAATTTGAAATAGTGAATTGTGACATTATTTATGATGCTTTGATTTAAATTGTTGAAAGTTAGTTGTGTATATTTGAAATGGTAAGGTTTAACAAATTGTTAAGATAAGTTTTGAAACCACAGTGTCATGACCATATATTTGAACACCTCACTAGCATGACTAGTGGGGGTAATCAGTTTCGAATTTTGATTCTTTCTCTGGATGAAGTGTTGAGGTGTGCCAGTAGAAGAGGAAATTGAATGGATATCCATATATTTGAGTTAGCTAGCCTTGTGATGTGACTTCTCCTTAGCCTCTGTGTCACACCCTACCCCTCTGTAAGGCATAACATGATCCCATAGTATACCTAATGAATTACCAACTTCGTCTACTGATAACCCATTAAATACACTACAAGGGATTTTAAAACTTTTCTTACTTCTTTTTACAGTGGTGAGCACTATTTACAGGTGTTAAAAACTTTTTGAACTGAAGTGATAGAACTAACACATTTGAATTATTAGGAATTTCTGTAAAAATTTTGGCAGAGTGCCATCTGTATTGTAACACCCCTCACCCGACTACAGTGTAGCCGAGCAAAGTGTGCTACATTCGGTGCCAGAGCACCCTATCTTATCTTACTTTATTCCTTTCATAATTTAATCTCATTATATTTTAAAATTAATTATTTTTTTGACGGAGAAACCAGCGGAGTTTCCCCTATTTTATTACTAGTTGACGTGTTTTACTATTTACCTGTTTGAAAGTTTCAACAATATTTTCAGAATAAAGTCTTATCCATGCTAATCATAATTATCTCATCAATCATTCTCATAATTTTCTCATATTTCAAATCTCATTCATACATTTCAATTTCATAATAATTTCCATGCATACTCAATTCGTATGTAAACATTCTCAAATTACATAAGCAAAATTTTCAAATTTCCTTAATTTACATAATTTACAAAATAATTACAAAATTTCATAATTTACATGATATACAAATTAATTACAATTTGCTAATTTATATTACAATATAAGAAATAATTAACATACACAAAATACATGATATGCTTAATATGAGCCCTATCTACATGCATTGCTGAGGAGGTGACAACCTTTGACACTCTGCAGATCTGAACTCTCAAAATTTCCAGCCAAACGTCCAGTGGGTTCTAGCTTGATACTGCGCGAAACAATTCCATCGCGCTAAGCATTGCTGCTTAGTGGTGCAATAATATAACAAGGAAATAATATACAAATAAAGATAGACATAAAACATAATTCAAATAATCAAGATTTATTTATACTTCACATGCGGTTTCTAAAATTTAATGTGTTATATCCTAATTTAGTCTTCTTTGAAAGTGTTTATTTGCCAATGTACAGTAATAATGTACAAAGAAAAATGATTTGAAAATAATAAATTTATGCTTATATTGTTATATAAGCACATTTGCAATATTTATTTATATTATAATTTTCTTTGCTAATCTTTTAGCATTTTCTCTATACTTGCCAGGTTGTCTAAGATTATTTCATAATAAGTAAATTTTGATATCTGTCCAGTTCATTTCGATTCTTTCTAATAAATAACTATCCTAATTTATTTTAGGTCATCTTACTTATTTATTTTATTTAATTTCTAATATTTTTAATTGCTAATATTCTTAACTTATCTCAATAAATTACACTGCCCAAGTAACCTACGACAGGCTGACTAAACTGGATAACGGGTCGTTGGCACTGGACACTGCGGTGCCTCGGGCCGTCATACCATGGGACGCAGAACGTCAACCACGTATGCAGTCAGTATGGCTAAAAAGCCATGATAACACATAATCGGGCATAAAAGCCATGAATGTTGGCATAAAGCCATGAATACGGGCATAAAGCCATGAATACAGGCATAAAGCCTTTCGCGATCGCTAAAACAATACCCTATTGGCATGCCAATCTATCCAATCTGACACACGTGTCTAGGCAATACAAGGGCACATAATATCATTAAATATTAATATATTGTGTTTTATGAATTCATTATTTCATGAGAAATTTCAATTATAATTCATACATTCATTTGATCATTTATATGATCACAATTCACATCAATTATCCTTTTATACCATTGTACTCAAAATACTTCTCCTTTCTATAATAATGAGAACTAATGTCTCATTCATACATTAATATAGTTCATTTATTCATTCATTATGTTATTCATATTGATCACAATTCTAAACAATGGTTCACCGTACCATTGTATTCAAAACATTTTCCTTTCTCATTTATACATTTAAGAATCTACTTATGTAATTACAAATTTTATATTTCAAGTTGAGTTACTAATATTTTATGAATTCCACTTGTGATGGGCATATAAGCCCTAACTATCTATTCACATCAATTAGGTGACTTATTTATCATGTTTCAAGTAATCCATGAAAATTTCATGGATTTCAAATTTATGCTCTTAATTTCCTTTTAACAGTTTTGACTAAGATGCATAGTCCACATTTGTCATACAATTCTAAGCATTTAAGCTTAGAATTGGTTCTAGGTCTTCATCTTAGTTTGTTACTCATTTTGATTACTATTCACCTTACTAGTCAATCAAAATGTTGACTTTTTCATACTTAAGGGATATGTTAATTCTAATTACACCAAGATCCCACATTTTGAGTTTTACATTTGCTAGTATTAATTGCCAATTGCAATTTAAAGTCCCCTAGATGCATTTCTAATTTCAAATTTTGAATTTCAAGTTTTGGTGTCACTATTCACCTCATTGGTCAACAAAAATGTTGACTTTTGGATAGAAAATAGGTATATTGGTTTTAGTACTCCCAAGGTACCACATTTTATATTTAAAACTTGTTGGAATTAACCACAAAATCCATTTCCAAATCTAAAACAAAGAGGGCAGAATTTTCAGTTTTTGTGACCCAATTTTACTGTTCCATTGGGTCCTGTTGCAGTGGGAATTTGAGGAAATGGTAAACATGAAAGTTGTTCCTTATTTTGTCTAGTTGAATTCCTTTTTTTGAATCACTCCATTTGGAGTTTTTTAGCTCCAGATATGGTCCAAAAACCACAGCTGGCCGGATTTTAATTCTGCAGAATTTACCAAATCTACAGTACCATGAACAGTGACTGCCACTGCCTTGTTGGATATGTTCTGGTCATAATTTGGGGTAGGTTTTTTCATGAAAGTTGTTTGTCTATGTCTTAAATTGTTTCTGTAAAAATGTCAGGTCAATTGACCATTTCTACAGTGAGTTATGGCCAAATGAACAATTACTGTTCATTTGGTCATTTCTGCAGGTGCTGTTGCAGGGTATCCGGATTGGGGCCAACTTTTGGTCCTCTTGCTTTGGTCTTTTGGGCATGGTTTCTTCAGCAAAAATGTGCCATTATAAGCCTAGTTTCATGTCCAATTGGCCAAACACCAATTGGACCTACACAGCCAAAGTTATGGCTGTCTAAGTGGACTGAAATTTCAGTCACCCTGCTGCTGTCCCTAGGTAGCATACTCATTCACTTTGCCATGCTACATTTCAGTCCAAATTATGGTCAACTTACCTAAAATGGTAACTAATTGACCCTTAAAATGTTCTCTAACAATTTCCTAAGCCAAGTCAAATTTTCACTTCTCAAAACCCTAATTCCCATCTCCATTTCACACTAGTTACCCTAGTTAACTAGCTAAGTCATTATCCACATAATTATGTACTTCAAACATGATCTCTAGTCCACTTTAAGTCCATCAAAAACACTCAATCTTGTTCCTTCCTTAGGGCAGCCGAAATCCATGGTATGTATACACACGAATTTAGTCCATTTAGTTTACAAATTCCTACTAAATTCAAGTCCCTAACATGGAAATAAAGAAATCTTTGCATAAGTAAGCACTAACCTCTTGTAGGGCAGAATTTTCTAAGCTTCAACTCCACTTTCTTTGCTTTTCTAGGCTTCCAAACACTTCCCCAAGTTGTATGGACAAGTTTTAATGAAAGGTGTCTAGGGTTTTATAGTGGAAATTCATGGGAAATGGAGGAAATGAAAGAAAATTTTCATGGAGGGAGGAAGAAGAGAGGGTCACGTTTTGAGGAGGAAGAAGAAGATGATGACCAGAATTTTTGGTCTTTCTTTGTCTCTTTTAAGTGATTTAAGAAAGCTTGTTGAATGGTGATTGGTTGGGAGAAAGTAAATGACATCATCATATGTCATAAATGGGCATTTTTCTCATTTTCTATTCTTTTCTTCTCTGCTTATTTTCAATTTAATTTTTAGCAATATTTATTCATATTTTGAATCATAATAATTATTTACTTAACTGGACAAGTCGGCCAAAAATCACCTCTGAAGGCGAAATGACCAAAATGCCCTCCGTTTGGCTTAACGTGTCAAAATTGTCTGTACCGATTGAAAAATTTTTCTAAATATTTTCTTGGCATTCTAATGCTATGGGAACCTCAATGACCCTTCTCTGGAGTCCCGAAAATTATTTTATGAATTTTTCCCCAGGTCTAGGGCTCCTCGTTGCGAGAACCGCAACTTCACTCTGGTTACCCATCGCTTGGGCACCGGCTCGTTTAACTTGGTTGTATTTTATTTCAAAAATTTTTCCTAAATTTTTCTTATTAATATTTGAGTTAATTATGGTTCCTGAATTTAGTTTAAATATTTTTCCGAACGTTCTAGCTGTCCGGACCGACACCGGTCACCGGAATAGTAGAATGTACGTAATTGCTACAATGAGAGTGTTACAATTTTGAGTTTTACATTTGCTAGTATTAATTGCCAATTGCAATTTAAAGTCCCCTAGATGCATTTCTAATTTCAAATTTTGAATTTCAAGTTTTGGTGTCACTATTCACCTCATTGGTCAACAAAAATGTTGACTTTTGGATAGAAAATAGGTATATTGGTTTTAGCACTCCCAAGGTACCACATTTTATATTTAAAACTTGTTGGAATTAACCACAAAATCCATTTCCAAATCTAAAACAAAGAGGGCAGAATTTTTAGTTTTTGTGACCCAATTTTACTGTTCCATTGGGTCCTGTTGCAGTGGGAATTTGAGGAAATGGTAAACATGAAAGTTGTTCCTTATTTTGTCTAGTTGAATTTCTTTTTTTGAATCACTCCATTTGGAGTTTTGTAGCTCCAGATATGGTCCAAAAACCACAGCTGGCCGGATTTCAATTCTGCAGAATTTACCAAATCTACAGTACCATGAACAGTGACTGCCACTGCCTTGTTGGATATGTTCTGGTCATAATTTGGGGTAGGTTTCTTCTTGAAAGTTGTTTTTCTATGTCTTAAATTGTTGCTGTAAAAATGTCAGGTCAATTGACCATTTCTATAGTGAGTTATGGCCAAATGGTCATTCTTTGTTCATTTGGTCATTCGGATTGGGGCCAACTTTTGGTCCTCTTGCTTTGGTCTTTTGGGCATGGTTTCTTCAGAAAAAATGTGCCATTATAAGCCTAGTTTCATTTCCAATTGGCCAAACACCAATTGGACCTACACAGCCAAAGTTATGGCTGTCTAAGTGGACTGAAATTTCAGTCACCTGCTCTTGTCCTAGGCAGCATACTCATTCACTTTTCCATGCTACATTTCAGTCCAAATTATGGTCAACTTACCTAAAATGGTCACTAATTGACCCTTAAAATGTTCTCTAACAATTTCCTAAGCCAAGTCAAATTTTCACTTCTCAAAACCCTAATTCCCATCTCCATTTCACACTAGTTACCCTAGTTAACTAGCTAAGTCATTATCCACATAATTATGTACTTCAAACATGATCTCTAGTCCACTTTAAGTCCATCAAAAACACTCAATCTTGTTCCTTCCTTAGGCAGCCGAAATCCATGGCATGTATACACATGAATTTAGTCCATTTAGTTTACAAATTCCTACTAAATTCAAGTCCCTAACATGGAAATAAAGAAATCTTTGCATAAGTAAGCACTAACCTCTTGTAGGGCAGAATTTTCTAAGCTTCAACTCCACTTTCTTTGCTTTTCTAGGCTGCCAAACACTTCCCCAAGTTGTATGGACAAGTTTTAATGAAAGGTGTCTAGGGTTTTATAGTGGAAATTCATGGGAAATGGAGGAAATGAAAGAAAATTTTCATGGAGGGAGGAAGAAGAGAGGGTCACGTTTTGAGGAAGAAGAAGAAGATGATGACCAGAATTTTTGGTCTTTCTTTGTCTCTTTTAAGTGATTTAAGAAAGCTTGTTGAATGGTGATTGGTTGGGAGAAAGTAAATGACATCATCATATGTCATAAATAGGCATTTTTCTCATTTTCTATTCTTTTCTTCTCTGCTTATTTTCAATTTAATTTTTAGCAATATTTATTCATATTTTGAATCATAATAATTATTTACTTAACTGGACAAGTCGGCCAAAAATCACCTCTGAAGGCAAAATGACCAAAATGCCCTCCGTTTGGCTTAACGGGTCAAAATTGTCTGTACCGATTGAAAAATTTTTCTAAATATTTTCTTGGCATTCTAATGCCATGGGAACCTCAATGACCCTTCTCTGGAGTCCCGAAAAATATTTTATGAATTTTTCCCCGGGTCTAGGGCTCCTCGTTGCGAGAACCGCAACTTCACTCTGGTTACCCATCGCTTGGGCACCGGCTCGTTTAACTTGGTTGTATTTTATTTCAAAAATTTTTTGCTAAATTTTTCTTATTAATATATGAGTTAATTATGGTTCCTGAATTTAGTTTAAATATTTTTCCGAATGTTCTAGCTGTCCGGACCGACACCGGTCACCGAAATAGTAGAATGTACGTAATTGCTACAATGAGAGTGTTACATGTATTTTGGATAAAACAGTTCTTTAAGAAACTTGTAAAAAGCACTTCAATATATTTCTTAATCTCAACTCCAATAGTTAAACAACACAATATTTTCCTCAACTCAATTTCACCATAATTTTTCAAAGACTGAGATTAAAGAGATACAGTACAAATTTTAAAAGTCAAAATAACTCATAATTTATTTTACAACTTCAAGGTACAATTTTATTTTACAACTGCTCAAACCAAGAATAAAATATACATACAGTGAACATACATTACAGTACAAAATGCAAAATGAGGTATACTCAATATACCCGATGATCTCTCGCTGAATGTACTAGCAGCCTAGTCTGCTGCCCTGTCCGTCTGTCTACCTACGACAACAATGAAAAGCTATCGCTCAGATAATGTCTCAGTGGTGCACAACATTAACCAAATACAACTTTAAATCACAAATCATAAGTTATATAAATAGTGGATACTTAAAACCATCGTTAACTTCAAGACAGCAAATGTCAACAAGAATTTAAACTCCATTTCTCAATATCACAATAATTTCAATAAATCAAATCATGATTAAATTCAAAAGACAGTGAATGTCAATAAGAATTTAACTCCATTTTACAATCTCATAATACATATCAATAAATCACACACAGCTTAATCATGTTCCAAAGTTCAATTCGTCCCAAAAGCCGATGGCTAATGAGGTATTCAATTCATCCCAGAAGCTAATGGCTAATGAGGAATAACATAGCTAGCTAGCAAAAATATGAGTACTCATTCGATTCGTCCTCAACAGGCACACACCTTAATACTTCAGTCAGAGAGAGAATTCAATTCGTCCCACTAGACAAGCTAGCGAGGAATATAATCAATATACATGATAGCTGTGGTTTCAAATCATTTCCAATGCTTTTCAATCAATAAGTATCCATCAATATCATTCAAACAATTTTTCACAGTTTTAAACCATTTACAATGCTTTTCAAGCAATAAATATTCATTCAAACACATTTCCACAATTTAAAACAATAATGTACAAATAGTCATAATTCATTTCAATTGAAAAATTCAAAAGAATTAGCTATTGTGCACAAACCTCTGATAACTGTCTCCTGGCCTTGACTCAGCGTTTCCTTCCCTTTTCCTGAGTCTTTGCTAACTGAGAAACACAATTTGAAGTGCTTTAGTATTCATTTAAACTGTCTCTAACGATAATGCTCGATAATTAATTCACTGAATTCTATTATTTGCTTAGTCAACCTAATATGTTGACCCTAAATGCGTTCTAGATAAATTAGGTTTTAATGTTACTAATTTGTCACATTCAATAGTCTTTTAGGGTTGGTACATGTTACCAAATTCATTTCCTTGTATATTGCATTTTCTTGCAATTTGCTGGATTCTGGGATACTAGTTTGACCTAGCCGGTTTTCGGGTTTTGGTCAAAACTACAAACTTGTAGATCTATGTCTTGTTGCATGCGGGGGCAAAATTTCAGGTCATTCTGAGTTATGTGGACCAAGTTATGGTCATTTTACTATTGCTGGTCAAAATGCATCAAAATTGGTCACTTTAGGTCATTTTAGGTCAATTTTGGTTCGGCCAATTTTTGGACCCGAACTTGTGCAAGCTGTTTGACTTGCTTATGGTAATTTCTGGGTTTTGGTGTCTTCGTAAGACTTGTAGATATGGGTCTTAAATATTCATGGTCAAAATTTCAGGTCAATTGGACCTGTTTTGAGTGAGTTATGGCCTAAACACTAACTGCTGCCCAAATGGTAAATTTTCAGGCCTTATTTGCACTTAATCCGGATTTGGTCATTTTTCAAGTTGCCTTGCAAGTAGAATTTTGGCAAGCTTTCTTCATGAAAGTTGGCATATTTTGTGCCTAGTTTCACCTCAAATTGGTCTCATACCAATTGGAGCCACACACTTAAAGTTCTAGGCCCAAAACACAAACTGCCTTATTGCATTTCCTTCATACACATTAAGGGTCACTTTTAACACTTACCAAACTCAACATTCAAGCCAATTCTGGTTGTACCATAACCAAAACATAATTCACAACATATTATAGGTCATTTTGGCAGCTTACAATTACATTCAATGTGCACCATTTAGTACAGAATTTTTCAAACCCAATTTACAACAATTCAATCACCTAACCATAACACTTTTACATGTCCAACCTCACACCATCATACATACACTCAAACTGTCATAACCACTATCACAATTCAACATTAATATTCCATAATCCAAACATGAAATAACATCCTTATGGTTCACCCAACCAGGCTGCTGATTCATGCATTACAATCCCATAATTTCCAAGCATTCAAATTTCAATACACATTCACATATACTAAGCATACATCACCCAAATAATTTCTTACACACATAAACATTTAATTAATCCTTTAATCCACCATTTACAAGCAAAAATAAACTGTCTTCAAGGTGTTTCCATGACTGCCAAAAGTACACTTCCCCCTTTAAACATCAAACCTCAAAAATCTCTCCATAATTCAAACACCCATAACATCCTTACAAACTTTAATTAAACAATAATAAAAAACACCAACTTACCTCTTGATGAGGCTTGTTAAATCTGCACCAAACTCCCTTAAATTTAGTATCTACTTCTTCCTTGTGAGGTGGGGATCAAGATTAGTGAAGAAACTTTGGTGGTTGGAGGTGAGAATGGAGGAGATTAGGAAGCTTCATCAATTTCGGCCATGGAAGACTCTCAAGCTTTTCATTTCGGCCATGGTGTTTGAATGAAGAAGATGAAGGTGTTAGTGGGTTTACACCTGCCCACATAAGGTTAATTTAATCCCCAAAGTGCTCCACTCATCAATATTTAATGATTTAATAAGTTAAAAGTGTTAATTACCTAATTTGAACCCATTTTTGCTATTTACATTAGGTACCACTAAATTAATTTTTTATTATATTTTCCAGATGTAATATTATTTATTTTTAACGGACATTTAGGTCAAAAAACAACTCGGGGTGTCAAATGACCACAATGCCCCTGTTCGTGTTGCATTCCCGATTTTTTGGTAATACCGGGTTTTGTCCGTTTTTTGATTTCTCACTTTTCTTTGTACTAATTATTTAATTTTTATTTAATATTTCTTATGGTATTTATACCTCAATAGGGGTCTATTTAAGTCCTAAAAATATTTTCCAGGGTTCCCCGTAATTCAGGGCTAGTCAACGGTCCACGCCTTGACTTCCCGGTGCGGTCACCCATCGCTAGGGTTCTCGGCTCGCTTAACTTGGTTACACTTCTTTGCTATTATTTTTCCTTTGTTTTTCTTGTATTTTCTTTTCTTGTATTTCATTATTTTATGTCTCCTCACTCATATCGAAGTGTAGTTCTAGGCATCCTAGCGGTCCGGACAACACTGGTCACAGGAACAGTAGAATGCACTACCGAACTTAGGGGTGTTACAATTCTCCCCCCCTTAAAATAATTTTCGTCTCGAAATTTTACCTGGCATTAGTCTCTGAACAGCTGTGGGCGCTGTCTCCTCATATCCTCTTCACGTTCCCAAGTAGCTTCCTGGCCTGAATGATGGTTCCACAACACTTTAACTAGGTGTATCTGTTTGTTCCTCAGCTGCTTCACCTCATAAGCCAGAATTTCTATGGGTTCTTCCTCATATGAGAGGTCTAGATTTACCTCAATCTCTTCAACTGATAGTACATGAGATGGGTCAGATCTGTACCTCCTTAACATGGACACATGGAAGACATTGTGTATCCTTGCTAACTCTGAAGGTAATGCCAACCGATATGCCAAAGGACCCACTCTTTCCAGAACCTCATATGGTCCGATGAAACGAGGACTCAATTTCCCCTTTCTGCTAAATCTCACAATTCTCTTCCAAGGAGAAACTTTGAGGAATACCTTATCACCCACTGCATATTCAATATCTCTTCTCTTCAGATCAACATAGGACTTCTGACGGTCTGATGCAGCCTTAAGTCTATCTCTGATCAATCTGATCTTTTCCTCTGTCTGCTGAACAATCTCTGGCCCAATCATCTTCCTTTCACCTACTTCATCCCAACATAAGGGAGTTCTACACTTTCTACCATACAAAGCTTCATATGGAGGCATTCCAATGCTTGATTGGTAGCTGTTGTTATAAGCAAACTCAATCAAAGGCAAGTGTGTATCCCAACTACCTTCAAACTCAATCACACAAGCCCATAGCATATCCTCCAATATCTGAATAATCCTTTCAGACTGGCCATCTGTCTGTGGGTGGAATGCTGTGCTGAAGTTCAATCTAGTTCCTAGGGCTCTCTGAAGACTACCCTAGAATCTAGAAGTGAACCTAGGATCTCTGTCAAACACAATTGATACTGGCACTCCATGCAATTTTACAATCTCATATATGTACAATCTGGTCAATCTTTCCAGGCTATAATCCATCCAAACTGGCAAAAAGTGAGCAGACTTGGTCATCTGTCAACTATAACCCATACTGCATCATGACTATTCTGTGTCCTTGGAAGTCCTGCAACAAAATCCATAGTTATCCGTTCCCATTTCCACTCTGGTACCGACAAAGGATGTAACAAACCAGCTGGAACTTGATGTTCTACCTTTACTTGCTGACAAGTTAGGCATTTGGAAACAAACTTAGCTATATCCCTCTTCATACCCATCCACCAGTAATGCTCTTTCAGCCCTCTGTACATTTTAGTTCCACCAGGGTGCATAGCAAAAGGAGACTCATGTGCTTCCTTCATAATGATTTGTCTCAATTCCACATCACTAGGAATGCACATTCTGCCCTGATGTAGTAATAAACCATCATCTCTCACAGAGAATTCAGGTTTCTTGCCTTGCTGGACTTCTTTCAGTAGCTTCTGATATTTATTATCACTCTGAGTAGCCATTCTGATCTGATCAATCAACACTGGCTGTACATGCCATGCAACTACTGTCTGTCCCTCATCATCAATCTCTAAACTGGCATGCTGTGCTTTCAATTCATATACCATGGACAAAGGAGAAACTCTGAGACTTGCCATAGTCTTGTGACTTAAGGCGTCAGCCACCACATTTGCTTTCCCTGGCTGATAGTCTATTAAACAATCATAATCTTTAATGAGTTTTAACCATCTCCTCTGCCTCAAATTCAATTCCTTCTGGATGCCCAAATACTTCAAGCTCTTGTGATCTGTGTAAATGTAGCATTTCTCCCCATACAGATAGTGTCTCCAGATCTTTAGAGCAAAAACAATAGCTGCTAGCTCCAGATCATGTGTTGGATGGTTCCTCTCATGCGGTTTCAGCTGGCGTGATGCATAAGCAATAACATTCCGATCTTGCATCAGTACATAGCCTAACCCATTGTGAGAAGCATCACTATAAACTGTGTATTATTTACCCAGAGTAAGTAAAGTGAGGACTGGAGCTTCAGTCAAACACCTCTTCAACTCATCAAAACTCTGCTGACATTTATCTGTCCACTGAAATTTTACATCTTTCCAAAGCAGGTTGGTCAGTGGAGAAGATAACATAGAAAACCCCTTCACAAACCGACGGTAATATCCAGCTAAACCTAAAATCGAATTTCTCGTGATGTTCTGGCGGCTTCCAATTAAGGATAGCTTCTACCTTGCTGGAATCTACCTTGATCCCTTTAGCTGACACAACATGTCCTAAAAAGGAGATTTCTTTCAGCCAAAATTCACACTTCGACAATTTGGAGTATATCTGTTTCTCCCTTAAAGTCTGCAGTACAATCTGCAGATGTCTGTCATGCTCCTCTGCATTCCTCGAATATATCAAAATGTTATCAATAAACACCACCACAAATTGGTCAAGATATGGTCTGAAGATAGTGTTCATCAGATCCATAAAAGCAGCTGGAGCATTTGTTAACCGGAATGGCATTACTAGAAACTCATAGTGGCCATACCGAGTTCTGAAAGTAGTTTTTGGAATACTCTGCTCTTGCACCTTCAACTGATAATAACCTGATCGCAAATCAATTTTGGAGAATACAGCTGCACCCTTCAACTGATCAAACAGATCATCAATGCGAGGCAAAGGGTATCTGTTCTTTATTGTCACCTTATTCAACTACCGATAGTCAATACACAAGCGAAGAGTGCCATCTTTCTTCTTAACAAACAATACAGGTGCTCCCCAAGGTGACACACTAGGGCGGATGAAGCCCTTTTTAAGTAGTTCCTGTAATTGTATCTTCAACTCCTTCAGCTCTGCTGGTGCCATTCTGTATGGCGTTATGGAGATTGGGTCCACACTAGGCATAACATTAATTTCAAACTGCACTTCTCTTTCCGGAGGTAATCCTGGCAATTCATCAGGAAACACATCTGGAAAGTCATATACTGTAGGGATGTCCTTCAATGCTGGACTCCCCACTTGGGTGTCTACCACATGTGCCAAGTATGCTTCACACCCCTTTCTGATCATTTTTACGCTAGTGCAAATTAAATGATATTTGATGGCAATAATCGCCTCTCCCCATGTATTACCACATCATCTGCATCAAGGAGGCCAAAAGTTGTCTTGACACTGATCAATAATGGCATGATGCCTGGCTAACCAATCCATGCCCAAGATGATATCATAATCTCTGAAGGGCATTTCAATGAAATCAGCTAGAAAAGTGTGTCCTTGATCACCAAAGGACAATCCCTATACATACTATTAACCCTGACCTCCTGTCCTAGCGGACTTGTTACTAGCACCTCAAAGTCCATTTTTGTACATGGAACAGCAATGCAATCGATGATGCTAGCACTCACATAAGAATGGGTAGAACCCCGATTAAATAACACAAACACATCTTGATTAAAAGTTAAGAAGGTACCAGCCACAACATCAGATGTCTCGGCCTCTTCTCTCTGTCTCATTGCATAGATTCTGACTGGAGCATTATCTTGCTCTGAATGTTTCACTGTGCCTTGGCTGCCTGCTGGGCTACCTCTACCCCTGCCTCTACCTCTGCTAGGTGGTTGTGAACTTCTGGTGACAGGGCTCTGAACTGACCCTTCTGCAGTAGTAGGAGGTGGTCCAACTCTGCGACTACTGGTGCAGTCCTTGGCAAAGTGTCCTGTGCCTCCACAGTTATAACAGGCTTTAATAGCCTTATAGCATATCCCACCATGATTTCTTCCATAAGTTTCACATTGGCGGGGAGCGTAGGAACCTCTGGTACTCTGCTGAACAGATAGAGGAGGCTTCTGTCTTGAATATCTTCCCCTACCAGACTTCTTGCCACCTCTGCCGTGTCCCCCATGGTTCTTCCTCTTTCCAGTAGGACCACTGGAACTCTGTTCTACTGATTTTTCCTCTTTCTCTGATTTCTTTTTCTCAGGAGCAGCTTCAGACTCAATTCTTTCCAACTGTAGGGCTTGTGAAACAAGTTCAGAGAAGTTAGTATGTTTGAATCCGACCACTTGTAATCTGATACTGGGCTTCAAGCCGGTTTCAAACCTCTTGCATCTCTCCCTGCTGGTAGCAAGTAGACTTACTGCATAATGGCTCAGGCGGGAAAATTCCCTTTCATATTCAGCCACTGATCTGCTTCCCTGTTTCAGACTTAGGAACTCTTGCAGCTTCTGGTCTTCATAAGCTTCAGGGACACATTTTTGTCTGAATTCCCTGAGAAAGTCATTCCATGTTAGCACTGCAGGTTCTACCAGACTATGGGGAATGGTTTTTCACCAGTCATAAGCATCCCTCTGTAGCAAAGATACTGAGTATTCAAATCTGAGTTCCTCCGTGTAATGCAGTTTCTTGAATACCCTATCCATCCTCTCTAACCACTGTTCAGCCTCTAGAGGATCTACTGTCCCCTTGAACTCTGTAGCCCCATATTTCATCAATTTGTCATACTGCCTAGTAGGAGACTGTGGTTGTATCACTGGTGTCTGTATTGGGACTTGAGTAGGCACATTACCAACCATTTGTTGGAACATTGCAACCATCTGCTGGGCGAATCGAGCAGAAATCATGATGCGGGGGCCGGTCTTTTGAACCATCGACATTGTGTAGGGTCAGCATCCTTTGCACCTCAGTCTCTATAGATTGATTGACTGAATGCTCACCCTCTTCCATAGTCAATGCGAGGACCTTAGATCTCCTGAACAATTAACACAAGGAGATTTCCTCCCGTTAGTGCATATTTATAATGTAATGTACTGTATGTATCAAATAATGATATTGAGCAGTTGTACTATAAAGAAAGAATATTCAAATAACATGTGAAAATAGAATTTAAAAACTAGCTCTGATACCACTAAAACATGTCACACCCTACCCCTCTGTAAGGCATAACATGATCCCATAGTATACCTAATGAATTACCAACTTCGTCTACTGATAACCCATTAAATACACTACAAGGGATTTTAAAACTTTTCTTACTTCTTTTTACAGTAGTGAGCACTATTTACAGGTGTTAAAAACTTTTTGAACTAAAGTGATAGAACTAACACATTTGAATTATTAGGAATTTCTGTAAAAATTTTGGCAGAGTGCCATCTGTATTTTGGATAAAACAGTTATTTAGGAAACCTGTAAAAAGCACTTCAATATATTTCTCAATCTCAACTCCAACAGTTAAACAACACAATATTTTCCTCAACTCAATTCCACCATAATTTTTTAAAGACTGAGATTAAAGAGATACAGTACAAATTTTAAAAGTCAAAATAACTCATAATTTATTTTACAACTTCAAGGTACAATTTTATTTTACAACTGCTCAAACCAAGAACAAAATATACATACAGTGAATATACATTATAGTACAAAATGCAAAATGAGGTATACTCAATATACCCGATAATCTCTCGCTGAATGTACTAGCAGCCTAGTCTGCTGCCCTGTCCGTCTGTCTACCTGCGACAGCAATGAAAAGCTATCGCTGAGACAATGTCTCAGTGGTGCACAACATTAACCAAATACAACTTTAAATTACAAATCACAAGTTATATAAATAGTGGATACTTAAAACCATAGTTAAATTCAAGACAGCAAATGTCAACAAGAATTTAAACTCCATTTCTCAATATCACAATAATTTCAATAAATCAAATCATGATTAAATTCAAAAGACAGTGAATGTCAATAAGAATTTAACTCCATTTCACAATCTCATAATACATATCAATAAATCACACACAGCTTAATCATGTTCCAAAGTTCAATTCGTCCCAAAAGACGATGGCTAATGAGGTATTCAATTCATCCCAGAAGCCGATGGCTAATGAGGAATAACATAGCTAGCTAGCAAAAATATGAGTACTCATTCGATTTGTCCTCAACAAGCACACACCTCAACACTTCAGCTAGAGAGGGAATTCAATTCGTCCCACTAGACAAGCTAGCGAGGAATACAATCAATATACATGATAGCTGTGGTTTCAAATCATTTCCAATGCTTTTCAATCAATAAGTATCCATCAATATCATTCAAACAATTTTTCACAGTTTCAAACCATTTACAATGCTTTTCAAGCAATAAATATTCATTCAAACACATTTCCACAATTTAAAACAATAATGTACAAATAGTCATAATTCATTTCAATTGAAATATTCAAAAGAATTAGCTGTTGTGCACAAACCTCTGATAACTATCTCCTGGCCTTGACTCAGCATTTCCTTCCCTTTCCCTGAGTCTTTGCTAACTGAGAAACACAATTTGAAGTGTTTCAGTATTCATTTAAACTGTCTCTAACGATAATGCTCGATAATTAATTTACTGAATTCTATTATTTGCTTAGTCAACCTAATATGTTGACCCTAAATGCGTTCTAGGTAAATTAGGTTTTAATGTTACTAATTTGTCACATTCAATAGTCTTTTAGGGTTGGTACATGTTACCAAATTCATTTCCATGTATATTGCATTTTCTTGCAATTTGCTGGATTCTGGGATACTAGTTTGACCTAGCCGGACGACCTAGTTCCCTCGGTTTTTGGGTTTTGGTCAAAACTACAAACTTGTATATCTATGACTTATTGCACGCGGGGCATAATTTCAGGTCATTCTGAGTTATGTAGACCAAGTTATGGTCATTTTACTATTGCTGGTCAAAATGCATCAAAATTGGTCACTTTAGGTCATTTTAGGTCAATTTTGGTTCGGCTAGTTTTTAGACCTGAACTTGTGCAAGCTGTTTGACTTGTTATAGTCATTTCTGGGTTTTGGTGTCTTCATAAGACTTGTATATATAGGTCTTAACTATTCATGGTCAAAATTTCAGGTCAATTGGACCTGTTTTGAGTGAGTTATGGCCTAAATACTAACTGCTGCCCAAATGGTCAATTTTCAGGCCTTATTTGCACTTAATCCAGATTTGGTCATTTTTAAAGCTACCTTGTAAGCAGAATTTTGGCAAGATTTCTTCATGAAAGTTGGCAAATTTTGTGCCTAGTTTCACCTCTAATTGGTCTCATACCAATTGGAGCCACACACTTAAAGTTCTAGGCCCAAAACACAAACTGCCTTATTGCATTTCCTTCATACACATTAAGGATCACTTTTAACACTTACCAAACTCAACATTCAAGCCAATTCTGGTTGTACCATAACCTAAACATAATACACAACATATTATAGGTCATTTTGGCAGCTTACAATTACATTCAATGTGCATCATTTAGTATAGAATTTTTCAAACCCAATTTACAACAATTCAATCACCTAACCATAACACTTTTACATGTCCAACCTCACACCATCATACATACACTCAAATTGCCATAACCACTATCACAATTCAACATTAATATTCCATAATCCAAACATGAAATAACATCCTTATGGTTCACCCAACCAGGCTGCCGATTCATGCATTATATTCCCATAATTTCCAAGCATTCAAATTTCAATACACATTCACATATACTAAGCATACATCACCCAAATAATTTCTTTCACACATAAATATTTAATCAATCCTTTAATCCACCATTTACAAGCAAAAATAAACTGTCTTCAAGGTGTTTCCATGGCTGCCAAAAGTACACTTCCCCCTTTAAACATCAAACCTCAAAAATCTCTCTATAATTCAAACACCCATACATCTTTACAAACTTTAATTAAACAATAATAAAAAACACCAACTTACCTCTTAATGAGGCTTGTTAAATCTGCACCAAACTCCCTTAAATTTAGTATCTACTTCTTCGTTGTGAGGTGGGGATCAAGATTAGTGAAGAAACTTTGGTGGTTGGAGGTGAGAATGGAGGAGATTAGGAAGCTTCATCAATTTCGGCCATGGAAGACTCTCAAGCTTTTCATTTCGGCCATGGTGTTTGAATGAAGAAGATGAAGGTATTAGTGGGTTTACACCTGCCCACATAAGGTTAATTTAATCCCCAAAGTGCTCCACTCATCAATATTTAATGATTTAATAAGTTAAAAGTATTAATTACCTAATTTGAACCCCATTTTTGCTATTTACATTAGGTACCACTAAATTAATTTTTCATTATATTTTCCAGATGTAATATTATTTATTTTTAATGGACATTTAGGTCAAAAGACAACTCGGGGTGTCAAATGACCACAATGCCCCTGTTCGGATTGCATTCCCAATTTTTCGGTAACACCGGGTTTTGTCCGTTTTTCGATTTCTCACTTTTCTTTGTACTAATTATTTAATTTTTATTTAATATTTATTATGGTATTTATACCTCAATAGGGGTCTATTTAAGTCCTAAAAATATTTTCCAGGGTTCCCCGTAGTCCAGTGCTAGTCAACAGTCCACGCCGTAACTTCCCGGTGCGGTCACCCATCGCTAGGGTTCTCGGCTCGCTTAACTTGGTTACACTTCTTTGCTATTATTTTTCCTTTGTTTTTCTTGTATTTTATTTTCTTGTATTTCATTATTTTATGTCTCCTCACCCATATCGAAGTGTAGTTCTAGGCATCCTAGTGGTCCAGACAACACTGGTCATAGGAACAGTAGAACGCACTACCGAACTTAGGGGTGTTACACTCTGGCTATTGAGATTATATTTGTTTTGAATGACATGATATAACTGTGGGTTTTATAAAATGTGTTTTGGCACTTTGAAATGAACTTGTTTGGATTAAAATCTCATAATTCATGTTTTGTATTTAAGTTTCATGTTCAGTCCAATTTTTGAATAAATGTGATTTAAATTCTGCATAAAGATTATTTTAGTATGTTGTGCACCACTGAGTCCTAGTACTCAGCGATAGCTGTTATTGCTGTCGCAGATATAGAGACTAGAGGAGCAGTAGATTGAGCTGCTGAGGACAGGGGAGCTACCTGCTTGATGTATTCGGGTATAATTTATATCATGACTGTAAATATTCATTTTGATGAATGTATTGTATGTAATTGTATGGACATGTAAATTCGGTCTTGAGCAGCTTGTACAAAGCTTATATTAAGTTTGTAATAAATTCTAGTTTGAGTTTCTCTCAATGTAAATTTTTGCAATGATGTATATAAATTACTTTGTCATTAATGAAACATGAATGGCAGTATTTTATTTTGAATTGAATGAAATTCATTAATGGAATTTGATGATTGTTGAATATTGGAAATGGTGGAATTGATTTTTTGGAAGTTGATACATGTGTTGAAATATATTGAAATAATTGTGAATTTGAAGTAGTTGTTGAGGAAAATTATTGGAAATGCTTTTTTTTTTAGGTATTTGAAGAACTATTTTCTCAAAATACAGACGAAACTCTGGCAAAATTTTTATAAAATTTAAGAAAAAATAAAATGGGCCAAAAATTTTAATTGGTTTTCAACTTTGAATAAATGATTTTAATACCAATTAGAAAATGCTTTCCACTTATCAAAAGTAAGAAAATTATTTTAAAATCCCTTATAGGGTACTTAATGAGTTATCGGTAGGTGAAGTTCGGTAGTTCTTTAGGTATTCTACGGGATCATATTATGCCTTACAGAGGGGTAAGGTGTGACAATCCTTTTCAACTAAAACACACAATTTAAAGTGTTTCAGTACTCAATGAATTTATTTCCAACCATAAAATCCAATATCTAAATTTTCTTGGTACTATTCCCTTCAATTCATTTCATTAGTTAACCTATAATGTTGACCCTTGATGCACTCTAAGTGAATCAATTCTAATGTTACCAATATGTCACATTTTATAGCCCTTTAGTATTGGTATATGTTACCAATTTCATTTTCAAGTGTATTGCATTTTATTGTAATTTACCAGATTTCGGTGTACTATTTTGACCTAGCCGGACGACCTAGTTCCCTCGGTTTTTGGTCCAAACTACAAACTTGTAGGTTTATATCTTATTGCATGCGGGGCAAAATTTTAGGTCATTCTGAGTTGTGTAGACCAACATATGGTCAATTTACTAATGCTGGACAGAATGCACTAAAATGGTAGGCTTAGGTCATTTTTAGGTCACTTTTGGTTCGGCCAGTTTTCGTACCTGAACTTATGCAAGCTATTTGGCTTGGTTCTGGCCATTTTTGGGCTTTGGTGTCTTCATAAGAATTGTAGATCCATGTCTACACTATTCATGGTAAAAATTTTAGGTCATTTGGACCTGTTTTGAGAAAGTTATGGTCAAAATACTATCTGCTGCTCAAATGGTCAATTTTTAGGCTTTCAAGTCACTAATCCAGATTTGGTAATTTTTCAAGTCACCTTCTAGACAGAATTTAGGTAAGCTTCCTTCATGAAAGTTGTCACATTTTGTACCTAGTTTCACCTTCAATTGGTCTCATATCAATTGGAGTCACACACTTAAGGTTCTAAGCTAAAATGTACACTGTCCTATTACACATTGTTCATCACTTACCAATTACACATTCAAAACTTACCAAGTTAATCTTTCATGCCAATTTTGATTTGGTACCATACCATTAGCACACTTTACATCACATTTTGGTCATTTTGGACAGCTTGTAACCACTCTCAACATACACATTATAACTCAGAATTTTCAAAGTCCAATTACAATAATTTAACCACATGAACATACCTCATTTACATATCCAAATCCAAACAATTATTCACATACACAAGCTGCCACCATAAGCAACATAATTCAACAATATTTCATGAACTTAAACACTTCAATCTTCTTCATGAGGCTGCCACAAGTTTACACATACCCATCAACTTCCATTTTTACTTTTCAAGCTTACAAATCAAACTTACACATGGAATTCAACTTCAATACAATTAAACATTTAAATCAACATCCAAAATACCATTTACATGCAACGACAAGCTGTTCATGGTGAGGTTTCATGGCTTTCGAATGGCTCAACTCCAATAATTCATCAAACATAAAAAATTCTTCCATAAATCAACTACCCACAACCTTGGTTACACTTTTAATGAAACAAGAATTGAAAACACCCATTTACCTCTTTTGGACTTCTTCAAAACCTCACCAAAACTTATCTTTCTTGCTCCAAGTATGCTGCCCAAGGTATGGTGGTCAAGTTTAATGAAGGGAGCTAGTGAAAAAGATGGCTTGAACATAGGTGAAGTGCACCTTGCATGTGGGCAGCCATGGATGGACCTTGGGAGAAAATTTGATTTCGGCAATGGAGAGAATTTGAGGAAGAAGAAGGTTTGCAGAAGTTAGTGGAAGTTGACTGCATTTTTATTGATTTTCAAAGTGCTTAGTGGTCCACTAATGTAAGAATATGATTAATTTAATTCAACTTTCAATTATTCAACATTATATCCCTTTTCTTTCACTATTTAATTATGGACCACCATTTTAATTTTCATGGTATTTTCAAAGTTTAATATCATTTATTTTTAATAGAAATTTAGGTCAAAAGGCAACTCAGGATGTTAAATCATAAATTTGAATTTTTCCATGCAAATTTCCCATCACAATTCAAAACATGTTCTATTACAATTTTCCAAAACATAATTTATTCAATCCACAATAATGCTTAATACTTGTGGAAATACCATTTCACAAAGCTAAATTCATACATACTATTGTTAGTAGTATGCCCTAGAGCATATCATTTAGTATGTATCTTGTACATATTTTTATTAATAAAAGGCATTTCCACTTTTCCGTTTACATAATATATTTATGTGTAATAGAAAAGGTCCATTGATATTTTGTTAGAAATATTATTCTTAAGTTGTTAAGAATATGAGTGACAGTATTTCTAGCACAAAGTATCATAAATAGGTTCACAATCGAGGATACTTCATAATAAGGACATGACTTATCTAGAAAGATTGTATTCATGTTTGTTACCAAGTTATTTATATGAGATATAAATAAGATGGAATGGTAAGTCTCATGCCATATGACAAACATGATAGGTACTTATAAATGATAAGTAGGCCGAACCAGTGACACTTATGACAAGCACATGGAGTTTACTCTTGTCAATATTTTATCATAAATCATATCAGTGCATATAATCTTTAGACCTGAGATAGCACAGTTATCTTGTATATAGGTAGTTTGAATTTGATACTGCTTTTATACTTGTACTATGTATGGGTATATGAGCATGTGTTGGCTCCTACTAGTTATGTATGGAGGTAGGTGTTGATCAAGATGGGATCTGTTCCTCTAAGTAAATAGAGATAAAATCCTATGTTCATTTAATTGTTCTTGATGTTTCAAGTTCCTGGCCAGGACAGATAGATTTATTCAGAAAAGAGTTCTGATGAGAAAATCTTTTTAATCAAGAACTGGAATTAAAAGAAAACATAATATTCATAGCAAATGGAGTTTGACATAAACCATGACTCCAGCTTGAGTTGGGATTTTGTAACAGAGAGATTCTAGTGCATGGTAACATATGATTATAGGTTCATTTAAGGTAAACCTTATTACTAATTGGGTGGCCATGGCATACTATGCTAGGTGTTAACCATGGTGTATGAGGTGCATAAAATGATTTAGAGAAATCATTTATGGTAAGAAAGAGTTCTGATGGTATTAAGAGTTGATATCATATCTCATTGCCAATTAGTGATGAGCCTAGTAAGTCACACACATACACAAGTTATCACCTAATTAAATATGATTTAATTAATTAATTAAAGAGTTTAATTGATTAATTAAATAGGTTTGGTTTGCAATTAGATTGCAAAGTCCCTAGCATGACTTGAAGCCAAATCTAGATTATTGGATGTACAGTATAAGTTAAATTTATATTTAAAGTATTTAAATATAAATTTAATTAATGAGAAATTAATTAATAGAGATTAATTAATTAATTTATATTTGATATAAATTGATTAGAAGAAGAGAAATAATTATTTTGGATTGAGAACTCAAAATTAAGACACAGGGGCATTTTGGTCATTTCACAGTGTGACACGTGGCACCATGAGATGGTGACACATGGCATTACACATAAGCTTGCCAAATGTCTTTTAATCATGTAAGATGATTAAAATGAAGATTAAATATAGGTTTGACACTTGGCACAATGTGATTGGGTCAATTAAACCTAGAACCAATCAGAGGGTGACATGTGGCAAGGGTTTAATGTGTTGACCTAACTATATAAGTGTTGTTATTAATTAAAAATAAGACAACCAGCAGCCACTCCTCTCCTTTTTCATGCCATTTTGAGGCTCTCCATCTATTATTCTTCATCTCTTATCAATTCAAAGAGATTAGCCATCAATCTCTTGAATTAAGAACACTAGAAATTGTTTCTAGTGTCCTGTTTACATCTCTAATCTCTTAAAAGGCAGAACTTAAATTTCTAATTAATAGAAAGAGCTTTAGAAGCTGTTCAAGGGCTGCCATAGGTGTTCTTGGTGTGGACAAGCTAGAGGGACAACATTTGGTATCCTGAAGATGAATCTCAAAGGCGCAAATATGCTGCAGCGCATCAAGAGGTTAGTGTAATCATTCTTGATTTAATTTAGGGTTCTAAAATTAATCTGATTAATTTTAAAATCTTAAATGGCAAATACAGATCCAAAAATATATTAAAAGAGTTTTAATATGTTGTTTATCATTGAAATCAAATAGATAAAAATAAATCTTGCATAATACATGTGACCCTAGGTGAAAATTTTGAATTCAATGGTATAAACTTGTGTTTTTCACGCTTCCGTTCCTTCAATTGGTATCAGAGCCACTATATTTGCCATTTAGATTGATGTTTATGTGATTTAATTGTGTGTTTGATCATGAGATCAAAAGTTCATTGCTGGTTGCAAAGCCAAGGTGGCGGCACAAATGATGAACACCATGGTGCTCATGGTTGATGCACCACAATGGTGTGCAAAGGTAAATGGATGGTGAATGTGCAATTGTTGTATGATCTAAGATCCATTTTATGTCTAATTAAATTGTTTAATTAGAATTTTTGTCACACAATTAAATTATGATTCAAATCAGAATTTTAAAAAATTGTTTGAATGTGATTCAAATCTGAATTTTAAAAGTTGTTTGAATGTGATTTAAATCTGAATTTTTAAAGTTGTTTGAATCATATTTAAATCTGATTTTTTAAAATTGATTGAATAAAATTCAGATCTGATTTTTTAAAAAATGTTTGAATGTGATTCAAATATGTTTTTTTAAAAAATGTTTGAATGTGATTCAAATCTAAATTTTTAAAGTTGTTTGAATGTGATTCAAATCTGAAATTTTAAATTTGTTTGAATGAGATTCAAATCTGAATTTTTAAATTTATTTGAATCATATTCAAATCTGGATTTTTAAGTTGAATATGAGATATTCAATTTAATTTAAGTATGTATGTTTTATTTAATTGTTAAATAGTGATATGCATGATGGATGATCATGGACTATAAAAGACCAATGTGATTGGATTTATTTCTTTTATGTTTCTTTGGGATTGTAAATTAATTAATTTATTTTCATTTATTTTGGGCATGTATTATTAAGTTTGTAATAATTTTTGAGTTGTTATTTCATTTATTTAACTTCTTGTAAATTCGCCTTGGTATGCCAAGGATTACTATATAATATTGGATTGCAAGAAGTTCAAGGAGGTCAAGAGCATTGGTGGGACCAGTGGGAGGAATTCAAGATCAAGTGTTGATTATATACTCCTTCAGCAACTCTTGTAAAATGAATGAATGAAATGCACCTAGGAATGCCCTGATTCAATTCTTGGTGGCTCAGAATTGAATCCCTTAGAAAGTCCATGATCATACCATATTTACTGCTTATCCATGAATGCATGAGATGTATGGGAATGTATGCAATTATATGATATATGCATGATAAATGGATAATGTGCAAAGTGAGACCTTAATAGTAATTAGGATGACTATAAAATCTTCTAAACAAATGATTAAGTTGGAAATGCTATAATTAAAGTAATTATAACATAGGCCCTCCATTGGGGCAATTATTTTAACAAATTTTAAATACTTGCATAAGATGCAATTAATTAAAGAGAATTTGTTAAGAATAATTGTTAAGCATGAGATGTTGTGTGACACCCCTTACCCGACTACAGTGTAGCCGAGCAAGTTATGCCACTCAGTGTGCCGGAGCACTCTATTTTATCTTAATTCATTTTTATCGTAGTTTTGAATATAACTTGTGAAATATAATTCATTTATTGAAATTGTAATTTATTTGAGGTTCCGAAAATTTTAAAGAAAATCCGGCGGAGTACCGGCTAAAAATGGAGAAAACAGTTCTTCAGAACCTGTGAAAAACACTTCTAATAATCATATTCATCTATTCACAAATTCCAATATCAAAATCTCAATATTTTTCAACCATTCGTTTCTCAATCATTCATCACATTTGATAGTCATGTAACAGTCACAGATCAATATTCACTTTTCCATTTACAAACACAATTTTGCATTATTTACATGAAAATCAAAATACATTACATAAGTTTCATTTACACAAAGAAAAATAAAAATCAATTACAAAATACCAAAATGAAGCCTAGTGTCCTACCAATGCACTGTAGACGGTGAGGTGACACGGACACTATGCAGAACTGTGAATGGCCTTACCAATCTGTGGTCTACTGGGCCCTCTGTCCAACTCTTCAGTACCTACGCGTTGCAAAAGCGACGCGCTAAGCATAAAGCTTAGTGGTGCCAATAATACAAGAAAATATAATATGCAAATAAAAATCATAATTTCTTAGCCATCGTTTTCATAAGAACTGAATAATTACCAACTTAATGTTTAGTCGAGGGCTAATTACGTTTTATGATATTTACTTCTTCATGCATTTTGTTAATTATTTTCTTCATGATCTTGAGTTTCTTTGTATTCTATCATAATCATTCCTGATATTTAATTTTCGTATTTTCTTTGACAATCAGTTCAATTACAGTTATACTTTTCCATTCATTTGGTTGCCCAAGTAACCTATACTGGATGACTGGACTGGATAACGGGTCGTTGGCACTGGACACCGCGGTGCCTCGGGCCGTCATACCATGGGACGCAGAACGTCAACCACGTATGCAGTCAGTATGGCTAAAAAGCCATGATATCACATAATCGGCATAAAAGCCATGAATACGGGCATAAAAGCCATGAATACGGGCATAAAACCATGAATACAGGCATAAAGCCTTTTGCAGTACTGCTAAAACAATACCCTATTGGCATGCCAAACTATCCAAACCAATCTTGTTAGGTATACTAGGGCATTTGATACTTTAAAATTCTTCAATCTTTGAATTTTAACTTTTGGTGTCACTATTCATTTCATTGGTCAACAAGAAAGTTGACTTTTGCATAGAGAATATGTACACTGACTTTGGCACTTCAAACATACCACATTTTTCATTTAAAACTTGTTGGCATTAAGCATTAATACCATTTCTAAGCTTTAACCAAGGGAAACAAAATTTTCAGTTTTTGAAACTTAACTTTACTATTCAATTAAGCACTGTTGCAGTGGGAATTTGAGGAAATGTTAAACATGAAAGTTGATCCTTATTTTGTCTAGTTGAATTTCAATTTTGAATCACTACATTTGGAGTTTTGTAGCTCAAGTTATGGAAAAAATAAGTTTAATGTTCACGTGCAATCGCTCATCTTTGAGATTTTGGGTGCAGCGATTTTTGGTCCAACTTTGGTCAGTAATTTGATCAAGTTAAGTTCATAATTTGGTCTAACTTTCTTCTTATGAAATGTTCTACCATACCTTAGGTTTCCATCGGTTCAAGAATCGCCTAAATCCGAGTTTTCTAGAGAGAGTTATAGTCCTCCAAACATTACTGCTCAAATGAAAATCTGCAGAGTTGCAGGTTTGATAACTCAACTTTGCCCAATAATTTGAATGGGTTAATGGCATAATTTGGGGTGATGTTCTTCATGAAAGTTGTTTGTCTATATCATATCTTGTAACTGTAAAAATTTCAGGTCAATTTGACCATTCTACAGTGAATTATGGCCAAATGAACAGTTACTATTCATTTGGTCATTCTGCAGGGGCTGTTTGCAGGGTATCCGGATTGGGGCCAACTTTTGGTCCTCTTGCTTTGGTCTTTTGGGCATGGTTTCTTCAGAAAAAATGTGCCATTACAAGCCTAGTTTCATGTCCAATTGGCCAAACACTAATTGGACCAGCACAGCCAAGGATATGGCAGTCCAAGTGGACTGAAATTTCAGTCACCCTGCTGCACTCATGGGGCAGCCTGCCAATTCCACTTTGCCATGCAATAATTCACTCCTAAATTATGGTCAACTAACCTCAAATGGTCACTAATTGACCATTAAAATGTCCATTAATCACTTCATAAACCAAGTCCAATTCTTCACTCCCAAAACCCTAATTTCAAATTTCAAAACTTAATCAATTAAATTCCTATCACTTCTCATGCATATAACCTCATCAATCATCATCACTAATCATGTATATATGCAGGAATTCATCAAACCCCATAAGGTTCCCAAGGTTGCTGAATTAGGGATGTTTAATTCCTTAACTAATTCTTTCAATTTCTTGAATTTCCCACTTAATTTGGCATGCATACTACACCTAAAATTGAAAGAAAAGGTTTTAGTGCACTAACCTTTAAGTGGCAGATTTTTCCCAAGTTTAATCTTCACTTTCTTTCCCTTTCTAGGCTGCCAAACACTTCCCAAGAGGTAGAGACAAGTTTTTAGTGAAGGGACTTAGGGTTTTATAGTGCAAATTCATGGGAAAATGGAAGTAATTAAAGAAAACTTCCATGGAGGGTTATGGAGGAGAGGATCACGTTTTGAAGAAGAAGATGGCTACTTGTTTTTGGTCTTCCTTGGTCTTTATTTATCTCTTTTATTAATTAGTCAAATGGTTACTTAATTGTGATTGGTTATGGCTTTTAAATGACATCATCAAGATGTCATAAATTGCTTTTTATTTCATTTTCCTTTTCTTTTATCCACTACTCATTTTCAATTTCATTTTTAGTAATGTTTATTCATATTTTATGTCATATTAATTATTTACTCAACTGGACAAGTCGGCCAAAAATCGTCTCTGAAGGCGAAATGACCAAAATGCCCTCCGTTTGGCTTAACGGGTCAAAATTGTCTGTACCGATTGAAAAATTTTTCTAAATATTTTCTTGGCATTCTAATGCCATAGGAACCTCAATGACCCTTTTCTGGAGTCCCAAAAATTATTTTATGAATTTTCTCTCGGGTCTAGGGCTCCTAGTTGCGAGAACCGCAACTTCCCTCTGGTTACCCATCGCTTGGGCACCGGCTCATTTGACTTGGTTGTATTTTATTTCTAAAATTTTTACTAAATTTTTCTTATTAATATTTGAGTTAATTATGGTCCCTCACTTTGATTTAAATATTTTTTCGGACGTTCTAGCTGTCCGGACCGACACCGGTCACCGGAACAGTAGAATGCACGGAGTTGCTACCGGGAGGGTGTTACATGTTGTAAATATGTAAATGGTTTGGTGGCCAATATTGGATGTACCTGAGGACATTAAAATTATTTGCATAATTACTGGCTCAATGGGATTAACTTAACTAATGCAAGATAAGTTAATAATGGATGTACCTGAGATTTTGAGCATTAGGGGCTAGGTAAAGGATTGAACCTCACATGAGATGTGATGGGCAAAGAGTTGCTCACTTATAGTTTATTGTAATCCAATAACGGATGCACCTGAGGATGATCAATAGAATTATAAGAATTCAATCACCCACTAGAAATCCATCCAACTAGGATTTCCGTTTTCTACTTTGGAAGTGTAGGATTCGCTAAGTTAGTGGGAGGACCAATTTGATTAAAAGACCATAATCATTTTGGTTAATTACATGATACATTTACTAATTCATCTGGTTATTTTCTGTAGTTAGTTTTCTGATAAAAATGAGCACAGAACAACCACCATCATCCAATATCCTTGCAAGCATACTTGATCGCAATAGGTTGACAGGACCTAATCTCTCTGATTGGCTAAAAAATTTGAAACTTGTCCTGAACCTTGAACATATAGGATATGTTCTAGATTCAAATGTTCCTGGTCCCTTACCTCCAGAGGCCACTCAAGAGGAACATGAAACTTTGGACAAGTGGAAGGAGCATGATATGAGAGCTAAGTGTTACATGCTTGCTTCAATGAGTAATGAGTTACAGAAGCAGCATGAAAACATGCAGAGTGCAAGTGAGATCCTCCTTCACCTATAAGAGTTGTATGGTGAGCACAGTAGGAATGCTAGGTATGAGATATCTAGGCAGCTGTTCCGCATGAGGATGTCTGAGGGACAGAATGTTAGGGATCATCTCCACAAGATGATTCGGCTGATTGAGTAGTTGGAACATCTTGACTTCAACATGGATTTCCAACTATAGATGGATTTGATCCTTCAGTCCCTTCCTGAGTTTTTTTGGGAATTTTGTGACAAATTTCCATATGACTAAACAGGAATGCACCTTAGCTGGTTTACTCAACATGCTGGTTATTGCTCAAAAGAATATGCCGAGCAATAAAGGAAAAGAGGTAGCTTTAATTGCATCTTCTTTTGCTGGAAAGTCCAACAAGAAGAAGGGCAATAAGAAAAAGAAACTTCAGATTCCTGGTCCTTCCAAGAAAATAGCTAAACAGAAAGGGAAGACCAAAGCTGACAAAGGCACAGGAAAGTGTTTCCATTGCCAACAGGAAAGTGTTTCCATTGCCAGTAAGAAAGTGTTTCCACGGCCCAGAGTATAGCAATCTAAAAGAATGCAATGCCATGGTGAAAAACCAACTCAAGTTCAAAATATTTTTGGCACTTAAGGTTATGTCATGTTGTAGAAGATAGGATTGCAAAATTAGAGAAAATGGGGATTTTATCCTCATTAGACTCTGAGCCTACTCCAACTTGTGAATCTTGCCTTCAGGGCAAAATGACTAGATCACCCTTTATTGGACAAGGGCTAAGGGCTAAAAATATTTTGGAGTTAATACATAGTGATGTATGTGGACCATTTAAGGAAATGGCTAGAGGCGGTTTTCATTATTTTATTACCTTTACTGATGATAAATCAAGGTTTGGGTATTTGTATTTGATGAAATATAAACATGAATCATTTGAAAAGTTCAAAGAATTTAAATCTGAAGTAGAAAATCAAATAGGAAAGAGTATTAAAGCTCTTCGATCAGATCGTGGAGGTGAATATTTGAGTACTGAATTTGATGAATACTTAAGAGAGCATGGCATTATTTCTCAACTGAATCCTCCAGGAATGCCACAGCTGAATGGTGTATCTGAAAGGAGAAATCGTACCCTATTGGATATGGTACGTAGTATGATGAGCTATACTGATATGCCAATATTCTTTTGGGGATTTGCGCTAGAATCAACTTTGTATATTCTGAATAGGATTCCATCAAAATCAGTTTCTTCCTCACCTTATGAGATATGGCATGGAAGAAAACCAAGTCTTAAGCATGTTAAGATTTGGGGTTGTCCAGCTTATATCAAAAAGCTGAACACTGATAAATTGGAGACCAGATCAGAAAAAGGTCGATTTGTTGGATATCCAAAAGATAGTTTTGGATATTATTTTTATTTTCCTACTTCACAAAAGGTTGTGATAAGTAGAGATACCACATTTCTTGAATAATAATTTGTCCAAGAAGGAGGCAAAGGAACGCAAATAGAGTTGGAATTAGAGAATTCTGACCAACCAACAGATTAGATGGATATAGATCCATCTAGTCAACCTATACCCGTTGATGAAATATCTACAGCTATTCCTCATAGAACAACCAGGGTATCTCACCCACCAGTGAGATATGGTTTTCTTCATGAAGAAGTACAAGAGTTGTCTACTCATGAAGAAGTAGATCATGGAGATAATCCACTTACCTATGAAGAAGCTATATCAGATATAGACTCTTCAAAATGGATTGATGCTATGAAATCCGAGATTGATTCCATGTATAAGAATCAAGTTTGGGATCTTGTTGACCCACCTGAAGGTATTGTACCTATAGGGAACAAATGGGTTCTCAAGAAGAAAATTGGTTCTGATAGAAAGGTAGAGACCTATAAGGCAAGGCTAGTAGCAAAAGGGTTTTGCTAAGGGCAAGAGTTGACTATGAGGAGACTTTCTCGCCTGTTGCCATGCTTAAATCAATTAGGATTTTATTAGCAATGGCTACATACTATGACTATGAGATTTGGCAGATGGATGTCAAAACAGCTTTTCTCAATGGATACATTGAAGAAAACATTTTTATGGAACAGCATAGGGGTTTTGAATCCCAAGATGGTTCCAAGGTATGCAAGCTAAAGCGATCCATTTATGGGTTGAAGCAAGCTTCGAGGAGTTGGAACATCCGTTTTAATGAAGCCATCCTTTGGTTTTATCAAAAATGAGGATGAGCCATGTGTATATAAGAAGGTTAGTAACAGTGCTATCACTTTCCTTGTCTTATATGTGGATGACATACTATTGATGGGTAATGACACAGGCATGTTGACAACTATAAAGATATGGTTGTCAAATACATTCTCCATGAAAGACTTAGGGGAGGCAACCTATATTCTTGGGATTCGCATATATAGAGATAGAGCGAAAAGAATAATTGCTTTATCCCAAAGTCTATACTTGGAAAAGGTGTTAAAGAGGTTTAACATGCTTGATTCCAAGAGAGGATTGTTACCAGTGAGACATGGTATCCACCTTTCTAAAGAGATGTCTCCAAAGACACCTGAAGAAAGAGATAAGATGGCCAGTATTCTATATGCTTCGATTATTGGAAGTTTAATATATGCAATGTTGTGTACTAGGCCGGATATCGCATATGCTGTTAGTTTGACTAGCAGGTATCAATCCAATCCAGGTTTGGAACGCTGGATAGCTGTCAAGAATATCCTTAAGTACTTGAGAAGAACTAAGGATTTATTCTTGATTTATATCTCCACAGTAATATTTAAATATAATTTCAAACATCCTAACTATCCGGACAGACACTATCACTAGAACAGTAGAACGCACTACCGAACATAGGGGTGTTACACTTTAGCCATAGGATGTAAATCTTTTTACATGTCTAGACATGTTTTGTGTTTGGATAATATTTTATATGTACCTGATGCTTTTAAGAACATCATTTCTATATCTAGTTTGACTAGAAATGGCTATGAATTTCAGTTCACGGATGATGTTTGCAATATTTATTTTAGAAATAAATATGTTGGTTCGGGTTATATGAATGATGGTCTTTATTATTTGGATAATAATGACAAACACAAAATGAATGCAAGTTATCTAAATGAATGCAATGCCATAGTGAAAACCAACTCAAGTTCAAAATATATTTGACACTTAAGGTTATGTCATGTTGCTGAAGATGAGCAATAGCTGACTCCTCCAGGAACGCCACAGCTGAATAGTGTATCTGAAAGGAGAAATCGTACCCTATTGGATATGGTACGTAGTATGATGAGCTATACTGAGATGCCAATCTCCTTTTGGGGATTTGCATTAGAATCAGCTTTGTATATTCTGAATAGGATTCCATCAAAATCAGTTTCTTCCATACCTTATGAGATATGGCATGGAAGAAAACCAAGTCTTAAGCATGTTAAGATTTGGGATTGTCCAGCTTATGTCAAAAAGCTGAACACTGATAAATTGGAAACCAGATCAGAAAAAGGTTGATTTATTGGATATCCAAAAGATAGTTTTGGATATTATTTTTATTTGCCTACTTCACAAAAGGTTATGACAAGTAGAGATGCCACATTTCTTGAACAATAGTTTGTTCAAGAAGGAGGCGAAGGAAGGCAAATAGAGTTGGAATTGGAGAATTCTGACCAACCAACAGATCAGATGGATATAGATCCATCTACTCAACCTACACCCATTAATGAAACATCTACAGCTATTCCTCGTAGAACAACCAGGGTATTTCACCCACCAATGAGATATGGTTTCCTTCATGAAGAAGAACAAGAGTTGTCTGCTCATGAAGAAGTAGATCATGGAGATGATCCACTTACCTATGAAGAAGCTATATCAGATATAGACTCTTCAAAATGGATTGATGCCATGAAATCTGAAATTGATTCCATGTATAAGAATCAAGTTTGGGATCTTGTTGACCCACCTGAAGGTATTGTACCTATTGGGAACAAATGGGTTTTCAAGAAGAAAATTGGTTCTGATGGAAGGGTAGAGACCTATAAGGCAAGGCTAGTAGCGAAAGGGTTTCACCAAAGGCAAGGAATCGACTATGAGGAGACTTTCTCGCCTGTTGCCATGCTTAAATCAATTAGGATTCTATTAGCAATAGCTGCATACTATGATTATGAGATTTGGCAGATGGATGTCAAAACAGCTTTTCTCAATGGATACATTAAAGAAAACATTTTCATGGAACAACCTAGGGGTTTTAAATCCCAAGATGGTTCCAAGGTAAGCAAGCTAAAGCGATCCATTTATGGGCTAAAGCAAGCTTCGAGGAGTTGGAACATCCGTTTTGATGAAGCCATTAAATCATTTGGTTTTATCAAAAATGAGAATGAGCCATGTGTATATAAGAAGGTTAGTGACAGTGCTATCACTTTCCTTATCTTACATGTGGATGATATATTGTTGATGGGTAATGACACAGGTATGTTGACAACTGTAAAGGTATGGTTGTCAAATACATTCTCCATGAAAGACTTAGGGGAGCAACCTATATTCCTGGGATTCGCATCTATAGAGATAGAGCGAAAAGAATAATTGATTTATCCCAAAGTCTATACTTGGAAAAGGTATTAAAGAGGTTTAACATGCTTGATTCCAAGAGAGGATTGTTACTAGTGAGACATGGTATCCACCTTTCTAGAGAGATATCTCCAAAGACACCTGAAGAAAGAGATAAGATGGCCAGGATTCCATATGCTTCGGCTATTGGAAGTTTAATGTATGTAATATTGTATACCAGGCCGGATATCGCATATGCTGTTAGTTTGACTAGCAGGTATCAATCCAATCCAGGTTTGGAACACTGGATAGCTGTCTAGAATATCCTTAAGTACTTGAGAAGAACTAAGGATTTATTCTTGATCTATGGAGGTAGAGACTTACAATTGGATGGTTATACTGATTCTGATTTCCAATCAGATATCGATGATAGAAAGTCTACCTCTGGGTATGTGTTCATTTGTAATGGAGGTGCAGTCAGTTGGAAGAGTTCCAAACAGAGCACGACTGCAGATTCCACCATAGAGGCTGAGTATATTGCTGCATCAGATGCTGTAAAGGAAGCTGTTTGGATAAAGAAGTTCATGACAGAACTTGCAATAGTTCCTTCCATTGAGTCAGCAGTTCCACTACACTGTGACAACAATGGAGTAGTGAAATAGGCTAAGGAACCCAGGTCTCACTAGAAGTCCAAACACATAGAAATGCGTTACCATATTATCAGAGAAATAGTTGGGCGAGGCGATGTAGCCATGCAAAAAATATCATCAGCTGAAAATCCAGCTGATCCATTCACTAAGCCTATGTCATAGACTTAGCTAGACCAACATCTTGAGAAGATGGGTCTAAGATATTGTAATGAATGGATCTAGTGCTAGTGGGAGATTGTTAGTAGTATGCCCTAGAGCATATCATTTAGTATGTATCTTGTACATGTTTTATTAATAAAAGGCATTTCCACTTTTTCGTTTACATAATATATTTATGTGTAATAGAAAAGGTCCATTGATATTTTATTAGAAATTCTATTCTTAAGTTGTTAACAATATGAGTGACAGTATTTCTAGTACAAAGTATCATAAATATGTTCACAATCGAGGACACTTTATAATAAGGATATGACTTATCCAGAAAGATTGTATTCATGTTTGTTCCCAAGTTATCTATATGAGATATAAATAAGATGCAATGGTGAGTCTCATGCCATATGACAAACATGATAGGCACTTATAAATGATAAGTAGGCTGAACCAGTGACACTTATGACAAGCACATAGAGTTTACTCTTGTCAATGCATTGTCATAAATCATATCAGTGCATATAATCTTTAGACCAGAGATAGCACAGTTATCTTGTATATAGGTGGTTTGAGTTTGATACTGCTTTCATACTTGTACTGTGTATGGGTATATGGGCATGTGTTGGCTCCTACTAGTTATATATGGAGGTAGGTGTTGATCAAGATGGAATTTGTTCCTCTAAGTAAATAGAGATAAAATCCCATGTTCATTTAATTGTTCTTGATGTTTCAAGTTCCTGGCCAAGACAGATAGATTTATTCAGAAAAGAGTTTCTGATGAGAAAATCTTTTAATCAAGAACTGGAATTAAAAGAGAACATAATATTCATAGCAAATGGGGTTTGACATAAACTATGACTCCAGCTTGAGTTGGAATTTTGTAACAGAGAGATTCTAGTGTATAGTAGCTTATGATTATAGGTTCATTTAAGATAAACCTTATTACTAATTGGGTAGCCATGGCATGCTATGCTAGGTGTTAACCATGGTCTATGAGGTGCATAAAATAATTTAGAGAAATCATTTATGGTAAGAAAGAGTTTTGATGATATTAAGAGTTGATATCATATCTCATTGTCAATTAGTGATGAGCCTAGTAAGTCACACACATACACAAGTTATCACCTAATTAAATATGATTTAATTAATTAACGAAAGAGTTTAATTGATTAATTATATAGGTTTGGTTTGCAATTAGATTGCAAAGTCCCTAGCATGACTTGAAACCAAATCTAGATTATTGGATGTACAGTATAAGTTAAATTTATATTTAAAGTATTTAAATATAAATTTAATTAATGAGAAATTAATTAATAAAGATTAATTAATTAATTTATATTTGATATAAATTGATTAGAAGAAGAAAAATAATTATTTTGGGTTGAGAACTCAAAATTAAGACACAGGGGCATTTTGATCATTTCATAAGGTGACACGTAGTACCATGAGATGGTGACACGTAGCACCATGAGATGGTGACACATGGTATTACACATAAGCTTGCGAAATGTCTTTTAATCATGTAAGATGATTAAAATTAAGGTTAAATATAGGTTTGACACTTGGCACAATGTGATTGGGTCAATTAAACCTAGAACCAATCAGAGGGTGACATGTGGCAAGGTTTAATGTGTTAACCTAGTTATATAAGTGTTGTTATGAAGAGAAAAAATACAACCAGCAACTACTCCTTTGTGCCGCCACTTTGAAGCTCTCCGTCTCTTCTTATTTATCCCTCATCTATTCCAAGAGATTAGCAAACAGTCTCTTGAATTAAAAATACTAGAAATCATTTCTAGTGTCCTGTTTGCATCTTTAATCTCTTAAAAGGCAGAACTTGATTTTCTAATTAATAGAAAAAGCTTTAGAAGCTGTTCAAGGGCTGCCATAGGTGTTCTTGGTGTGGAAAAGCTAGAGGGACAACATCTGGTGTCCTAAAGATGCATCTGAAGGGCACAAATACACTGCAGTGCATCAAGAGGTTAGTATATTTGTTCTTGATCTAATCTAGGGTTTTAAAATTAATATGATTAATTTTAAAATCTTAAATGGAAAATACAGATCCAAAAACATATTATAAGTGTTTTAGTATGTTGTTTATCATTGAAATCAAATAGATAAAAATAAATCTTGCATGATGCATGTGACCCTAGGTGAAAATTTTTGATTTCAATGGTATAAACTTGTGTTTTTCACGCTTCCGCTCTTTCAAAAACATAATAAGGACAAGTTATGTACATCTCATTTCTAACCATTAATTTTTATAGACCAATTTCACACAATTGGATTTAAAAGTGAAAAAAAAAACAAAACTCTTCATTTTAGGGCTTTAGCCTCTTATAAATATCATCTCTTTTTTTCTACTTTAGAGAAAAGGGAAGGGGCGGGGGAGGGCCACGCGGGGGGAGGGGGGGTTGATTTTTTGGGAGAAAATACTATTTTAGGGAGGTAAATTTAAGAGAAAAAAGAAGAGACCTTTGAAACTCCCTAAAATGGCAGCACTTCAGCCAAAAAACACGATCACCTCTCAATCTTGGCTTTTCTCTCTTCGGCCTAACGCCATTCAATGACTCTCCTCCATACTCACAAGAAAACACTAGCTGAACCAGTGACCCAAGTCCTCACTCATCCCCTACAGCAGATGCTTAATATCACTTCGCCTCATTTATTTGCCCCAATCCTCCCCTACTTCTGACCAATTATTTATTTAAGCTCTACCTTTCTTTCCCTTCTCCATTAACACCAATCTATGAAGCAAAGATACGGATTTTGTTCTCCTTCCTTAATGTTATAACAGTTCCAAGTCTCAATCAAAACAAGTTGTCATTTTGATATTCACACAAAAGTGTAGATTTTGATGTTCATTTTTAAGAATTGATCCAATTTGCTTCTATTTTGTTAATAAATAAGTCATCTCAGTCTATTAATCTATTTGTTAGAGGAAAAACATCACGATTATTACCTTATGTATTGAAGTAATCAATTAAGAGAAAGCACTAATGCCTCCATACAAATGGAACCCACATAACATCCTTATACACCAGCTTACTCTTTGCATCTGGTTCTTACTTCCTCAAATAGTTGTTCAATCAAACACCAAAAAGCTATCCCAAATTCATTCTACTATACTATAACACCCTAAATTTTTAAATAATTATTTTATACGTAAATTATTATTTTGTTTTAATATTGATAGATTCATGGATATAATCGTATAGGTGATCCAAGTCAATCTTCTTCCTCCGCTCAGCCGCCTTAATGATCTCCAGTTGTTCTGTGAGTAGATATTTGATTTTATTTATAATTTCAATATTATTATATATTTAAGGCATGTATATGATTCACTTATAAATATATGTATATAGCTAAATCTTAGGCACGGTTTACATTGCATCTTTATTTGATGAAATTATTGTGGATATCGCTTTAAGGTAATTTGGAGTTGTGTGCGTGTGTCGGCGTGCGTATGGTATGATATTGGATATGGGTAGGACAGGTAGAATGGTTGGAGCTTGACTCACTAGGACTCGATCCTTTTTGTGGATAAGTCAGAGTAAGTATGGCTTTGGGATGATCTTGCTAACCCCCGCATTTGGATTATTAAGAGAAAGTTCAACTTGAATTGATTTTGCTGGCATGTATTGGGTTAAGAGAGCTGTATAGGGGATCAGCTCCTATATTTATACATAGTAATGTGACACACGAGTGTGTGAGTGCTCCAAATTATCTTTTATGGGAGTATTGTTTGAATTTGGTTGAATATGTTTATATATGTTACATTTCATACTTAGAGATGCATTAGCCTTAGATAGTTATAGAAATTGTATTTAAAATCAATATCTTTAATATCTTACTCTATGAGTCAAATGCTTACTCCTATTCAATCATTTTTCCTTAGGTAATAGGAGAGCTCTCTGAGTTTAACCTGCTTTCTTCCTCGCAGGTTCACCATAAGCAGATTTATTACGTTCTTATTTCCTTATTTATATTCTAGAAACTCTGCATGTACCATTAGTGTATTAAACTTTTTGGGACTGTAATAGCTTATTCTGTTGGATGTTGTAAATGTTATTATGTGGTTGTGCTTGGATGAGAGAGCTGAGCTCCCATTGGATTATATGTATTTGTTTGAGGATTATCAGGGTGAGCTGAGCTCCCCAAATTGAGATATATTATGATTACAGGTCGGGTGAGCTATTGCTCCCTGTTGGGTAGCCCAATTTATGGCTGAACTCTGTTCATTTATTTTTTTGGATTTGGACTACAGTGATGGGCTTTATGGTTGGGCTAGGAATAGTTAGGCTTACTATGAGCTTTGGGGGCCTTATGCTGACCCAAGTCCTAGTGCCGATCCAGCCCATAATTTGGGTCATAACAAAGTTGGTATCAAAGCTTAGGCTCTAGATTCATGGAAAAGTGTATACCTAGAGTTGTCACATACGGAGTATAAGATCCAATTTCGTCTGCTTCTGTAATTCCTTATTTCTAGACTTTGCATTATTCCTTGGGTAGCATAAGAGTGCTTTAGTTTAGTGTCTTGATTTTCATAGAGTACATGGTGATGTGAACTAGGGTTAGCAGATGTGTTGAGGTCTGCTATGGGAATACATACTCCAAGAAATTTTGTGTTTTTGTCAGTATAGGGCTAGGTGGCGTGCCTATTTAGCACAAGGTATGAGTACATAAAGGTAAGTTATGGTAGTAGTTGCCTTAGATAGGGTTCAGGGTAATGCTGCTGGCAGTCGTCAGTGAATAGCCCAGTCAAAGTAAGTTTATGATATTAGTGGGTTTAAGAGAGATAAGAGATTGGGAAACCTAGCCTGTCAGGATGTACCATGTAACTATGTAATATTCTCGATGTTTGTGCTATAAGCTGTAGATTATAGTACTAACATGGGATTATTGTGTTGAGCTGCATGCTTCTCCGTGGTGTACTATGACGAGGGTGGTTACAGATAACCTCCATTTTGGTACAGTTATGCCAGAATAGAGTTCTATTTTTACAGAAGAGTTTGAAACTCCTAGTTAGGGGTTTAAACCCTTGAGTTAGAATATCAAAGGTCACACTTGGGTAGTGACTAGAGTTAGTGGCTCAATTACCCTAGCATGAACTGGAGTTATATCAGGAGTTGCCATAAGACTAGAGGTTTTAGTATAGTCACAAAGTAAAGGTAACACCTTTAAAGTAAGACCATCTTGTTTTTGATATGGGGTCTTAGACAGTTTTAGCATTACAATAGACGTTCTACCTAAAGTTTAGTAAAAATAGTATCTTCTTTGTGTGACAGCAAGGCACAGAGTATGACTTTGCTTCTTTAAAAGAAGACCGGATGCTATGAATGATGTTCATAGCCTGTGAAATAATGCTTTGAGGGGTTTATAGTATGATGAGAGAGCAGATAGCCTCACTATTAGTAGTATGCCCTAGAGCATATCATTTAGTATGTATCTTGTACATCTTTTATTAATAAAAGGCATTTTCACTTTTCCGTTTACATAATATATTTATGTGTAATAGAAAAGGTCCATTGATATTTTGTAAGAAATTCTATTCTTAAGTTGTTAAGAATATGAGTGACAGTATTTCTAGTACAAAGTATCATGAATAGGTGCACAATCGAGGATACTTCATAATAAGGACATGACTTATCCAGAAAGATTGTATTCATGTTTGTTTCCAAGTTATTTATATGAGATATAAATAAGATGGAATGGTGAGTCTCATGCCATATAACAAACATGATAAGCACTTATGCATGATAAGTAGGCTAAACCAGTGACACTTATGACAAGCACATGGAGTTTACTCTTATCAATGCATTGTCATAAATCATATCAGTGCATATAATCTTTAGACCTAAGATAGCACAGTTATCTTGTATATAGGTGGTTTGAGTTTGATACTACTTTCATACTTCTACTGTGTATGGGTATATGGGCATTTGTTGGCTCCTACTAGTTATATATAGAGGTAGGTGTTGATCAAGGTGGAATCTGTTCCTTTAAGTAAATAGAGATAAAATCCTATGTTCATTTAATTGTTCTTGATGTTTCAAGTTCCTGGGCAGGACAGATAGATTTAATCAGAAAAGAGTTTCTGATGAGAAAATCTTTTAATCAAGAATTGGAATTAAAAGAGAATATAATATTCTTAGCAAATGGGGTTTGACATAAACCATGACTCCAACTTGAGTTGGGATTTTATAACAGAGAGATTCTAGTGCATGGTAACATATGATTATAGGTTCATTTAAGGTAAACCTTATTACTGATTGGGTGGCAATGACATGCTATGCTAGGTGTTAACCATGGTCTATGAGTTGCATAAAATGATTTAGAGAAATCATTTATGGTAAGAAAGAGTTCTGATGATATTAAGAGTTGATATCATATCTCATTGCCAATTAGTGATGAGCCTAGTAAGTCACACACATACGTAAGTTATCACCTAATTAAATATGATTTAATTAATTTATTAAAGAGTTTAATTGATTAATTAAATAGGTTTGGTTTGCAATTAGATTGCAAAGTGCCTAGCATGACTTGAAACCAAATCTAGGTTATTGGATGTATAGTATAAGTTAAATTTATATTTAAAGTGTTTAAATATGAATTTACTTAATGAAAAATTAATTAATAGAGATTAATTAATTAATTTATATTTGATATAAATTGATTAGAAGAAGAGAAATAATTATTTTGGGTTGAGAACTCAAAATTAGGATACAGGGGCATTTTGGTCATTTCACAGGGTGACATATGGCACCATGAGATGGTGACACATGGCATTGCACATAAGCTTGCGAAATGTCTTTTAATCATGTAAGATGATTAAAATTAAGATTAAATATAGGTTTGACACTTGGCACAATGTGATTGGGTCAATTAAACTTAGAACCAATCAGAGGGTGACATGTGGCAAGGGTTTTATGTGTTGACCTACCTATATAAGTGTTGTTATGAAAAGAAAACAACACAACCAGCAGCTATTTTCTTTGGTGCTGCCACCCAAGAGACTCTCCCTTCTCTTCATCTTCTTCTCTCATCTATTCTAAGAGATTAGCAAACAATCTCTTGAATTAAAAATACTAGAAATTATTTCTAGTGTTCTGTTTACATCTTTAATCTCTTAAAAGGAAAAACTTGATTTTCTAATTAATAGAAAAAGCTTTAGAAGCTGTTCAAGGGTTGCTATAGGTGTTCTTGGTGTGGACAAGCTAGAGGGACAACATCTGGTATCCTGAAGACGCATCTCAAAGGCACAAATACACTGTAGTACATCAAGAGGTTAGTGTATTTGTTCTTGATTTAATCTAGGATTCTAAAATTAATCTGACTAATTTTAAAATCTTAAATGGAAAATATAGATCCAAAAACATATTAAAAGAGTTTTAAAATGTTGTTTATCATTGAAATCAAATAGATAAAAAATAAATCTTGCATGATGCATGTGACCCTAGGTGAAAATTTTTGAATTTAATGGTATAAACTTGTGTTTTTCATGCTTCCGCTCCTTTAATTGGCATCAGAGCTAGGTTATTTGCCATTTCGATTGTTTATTATATGATTTAATTGTGTGTTTTGATCATGAGATGATTTATCCATTGTTGGTTGTAATGGATGTGTGGCAGCATGCTTGAAGAATACCAACATGGTGCACAAGGTTTGTGGCTTCATGGGTGGTGCAAGGTTTGGCTTTTTAATTATACAATTGTGGTATGATCTAAGGCCTATCCTATGACTAATTAAAGTGTTTAATTAGTAGTTTTAAGCACACAATTAAATTTTGATTCAAATCTGAATTTTAAAAATTGTTTGAATATGATTCAAATCTGAATTTTAAAAGTTGTTTGAATGTGATTCAAATATGAATTTTTAAAGTTGTTTCAATCATATTCAAATATGAATTTTTAAAGTTGTTTGAATAATATTCAGATATGAATTTTTAAAAAAATGTTTGAATGTGATTCAAATCTGATTTTTTAAAAATTGTTTGAATGTGATTCAAATCTGAATTTTTAAGGTTGTTTGAATGAGATTCAAATATGAATTTTTAAATTTGTTTGAATGAGATTCAAATATGAATTTTTAAATTTATTTGAATCATATTCAAATCTAGATTTTTAAGTTGAATATGAGATATTCAATTTAATTTAATTATGTATGTTTTATTTAATTGTTAAATATTGATATGCATGATGGATGATCATGGACTATAAAAGACCAATGTGATTGGATTTATTTCTTTTATGTTTCTTCGGGATTTTAAATTAATTAATTTATTTTAATTTATTTTGGGCATGTATTATTAAGTTTGTAATAATTTTTGGGTTGTAATTTCATTTATTTAAGTTCTTGTAAATTCGCCTTGGTATGCCAAGGATTACTATGTAATTGGATTGCAAGAAGTTCAAGGAGGTCAAGAGCACTGGTGGGACCAGTGGGAGGAATTCAAGATCAAGTGTTGATTATGTACTCCTTCAGCAACTCTTGTAAAATGAATGAATGAATGAAAAGCACCTAGGAATGCCTTGATTCAATTCTTGGTGGCTCAGAATTGAATCCCTTAGAAAGTCCATGATCATACCATATTTATTTATTGTCCATGAATGCATGAGATGTATGTGAATGTATGCAGTATATGATATATGCATGCTAAATGGATAATGTGCAAAGTGAGACCTTAATAGTAATTAGGATGACCACAAAATCTTCCAAACAAATGATTAAGATGGAAATGCTATAATTAAAGTAATTATAACATGGGCCCTACATTGAAGCAATTATTTTAAGAAATTTTAAATACTTGCATAAGATGAAAGATTTTCTTAAGAATAATTGTTAAGCATGAGATGTTATAAATATGTAAATGGTTTGGTGGCCAATATTGGACGTACCTGAGGACATTAAAATTATCTGCATAATTACTAGCTCAATGGGATCAACTTGACTAATGCAAGATAAGTCAATAATAGATGTACCTGAGATTTTGAGCATTAGGGGCTAGGTAAAGGATTGAACCTCACATGAGATGTGATGGGCAAGGAGTTGCTCACTTATAGTTTATTGTAATTCTAATAATGGATGTACCTGAGGATGATCAATAGAATTATAAGAATTCAATCACCCACTAGAAATCCATCCAACTAGGATTTCTGTTTTCTACTTTGGAAGTGTAGGATTCGCTAAGTTAGTGGGAGGACCAATTTGATTAAAAGACCAACACAAGTTTATACCATTGAATTCAAAAATTTTCACCTAGGGTCACATGCATCATGCAAGATTTATTTTTATCTATTTGATTTCAATGATAAACAACATATTAAAACACTTTTAATATATTTTTGGATCTGTATTTGCCATTTAAGATTTTAGAATTAATCAGATTAAATTTTAGAACCCTAGATTAGATCAAGAACAAATACACTAACCTCTTGATGCACTGCAGTGTATTTGTGCCTTTCGGATGCGTCTTCAGGACACCAAATGTTGTCCCTCTAGCTTGTCCACACCAAAAACACCTATGGCAGCCCTTGAACAGCTTCTAAAGCTTTTTATATTAATTAGAAAATCAAGTTTTTCCTTTTAAGAGATTAAAGATGTAAATAGGACACTAGAAATGATTTCTAGTATTTTTATTTTAAGAGATTGTTTGCTAATCTCTTGGAATAGATGAGAGAAGAAGATGAAGAGAAGGGGAACCTCTTGGGTGGTGGCACCAAAGAGAATAACTACTGGTTGTGTTGTTTTCTTTTCATAACAACACTTATATAGCCAGGTTAAAGAAGTAGATCATGGAGATGATCCACTTACCTATGAAGAAGCTATATCAGATACAGACGCTTCAAAATGGATTGATGCTATGAAATCCAAAATTGATTCCATGTATAAGAATCAAGTTTGGGATTTTGTTAACCCACTTGAAGGTATTGTACCTATAGGGAACAAATGGGTTTTCAAGAAGAAAATTAGTTCTAATAGAAAGGTAGAGACCTATAAGGCAAGCCTAGTAGCGAAAGGGTTTCGCCAAAGGCAAGGAATCGACTATGAGGAGACTTTCTCACCTGTTGCCATGCTTAAATTAATTAGGATTCTATTAGCAATAGCTGCATACTATGATTATGAGATTTGGCAGATGGATGTCAAAACAGCTTTTCTCAATGGATACATTAAAGAAAACATTTTCATGAAACAACCTAGGGGTTTGAATCCCAAGATGGTTCCAAGGTATGCAAGCTAAAGCGATCCATTTATGGGTTAAAGCAAGCTTCGAGGAATTGGAACATCAGTTTTGTTGAAGCCATTAAATCATTTGGTTTTATAAAAAATGAGAATGAGCCATGTGTATATAAGAAGGTTAGTGACAGTGCTATCACTTTCCTTGTCTTATATGTGGATGATATACTGTTGATGGGTAATGACATAGGTATATTGACAACTGTAAAGGTATGGTTGTCAAATACATTCTCCATGAAAGACTTAGGGGAGGCAACCTATATTCTTGGGATTCGCATCTATAGAGATAGAGCAAAAAGAATAATTAGTTTATCACAAAGTCTATACTTGGCAAAGGTGTTAAAGAGGTTTAACATCCTTGATTCCAAGAGAGGATTGTTACCAGTGAGACATGGTATCCACCTTTCTAAAGATATGTCTCCAAAGACACCTGAAGAAATAGATAAGATGGCCATGATTCCATATGCTTCGGCTATTGGAAGTTTAATGTATGCAATGTTGTGTACCAAGCCGGATATCACATATGCTGTTAGTTTGACTAGTAGGTATCAATCCAATCCAGGTTTGGAAAACTGGATAGCTGTCAAGAATATCCTTAAGTACTTGAGAAGAACCAAGGATTTATTCTTGATCTATGGAGGTGGAGACTTGCAATTAGATGGTTATACTGATTCTGATTTCCAATCAGATATCGATGATAGAAAGTCTACCTCTGGGTATGTGTTCATTTGTAATGGAGGTGCAGTCAGTTGGAAGAGTTCCAAACAAAGCACGACTGCAGATTCCACTACAGAGGCTAAGTATATTGCTGCATCAGATGCTGCAAAGGAAGCTGTTTGGATAAAGAAGTTCGTAATAGAACTTGTAGTAGTTCTTTCCATTGAGTCAGCAGTTCCACTACACTGTGACAACAATGGAGCAGTCATATAGGCTAAGGAACCCAAGTCTCACCAGAAATCCAAACACATAGAAAGGCGCTACCATATTATCAGAGAAATTGTTGGGCGAGGCGATGTAGCCATGCAAAAAATAGCATTAACTGAAAATCCAGCTGATCCATTCACTAAGCCTATGTCATAGACTCAGCTAGACCGACATCTTGAGAAGATGGGTCTAAGATATTGTAATGAATGGATCTAGTGCTAGTGGGAGATTGTTAGTAGTATGCCCTAGAGCATATCATTTAGTATGTATCTTGTACATGTTTTTATTAATAAAAGGCATTTCCACTTTTCTGTTTACATAATATATTTATGTGTAACAAAAAAGGTCCATTGATATTTTGTTAGAAATTCTATTCTTAAGTTGTTAAGAATATGAGTGATAGTATTTCTAGTACAAAGTATCATAAATAAGTTCACAATCGATGATACTTCATAATAAGGACATGACTTATCCAGAAAGATTGCATTCATATTTGTTCCCAAGTTATCTATATGAGATATAAATAAGATGGAATAGTGAGTCTCATGCTATATGACAAACATGATAGGCACTTATAAATGATAAGTAGGCCGAATCAGTGACACTTATGACAAGCATATGGAGTTTACTCTTGTCAATGCATTGTCATAAATCATATCAGTGCATATAATCTTTAGACCTGAGATAGCACAGTTATCTTGTATATAGGTGGTTTGAGTTTGACACTACTTTCATACTTGTACTGTGTATGGGTATATGGGCATGTGTTAGCTCCTACTAGTTATATATGGAGGTAAGTGTTGATCAAGATGGAATCTGTTCCTCTAAGTAAATAGAGATAAAATCCTATGTTCATTTAATTGTTCTTGATATTTCAAGTTCCTGGCCAAGACAGATAGATTTATTCAGAAAAGAGTTTCTGATGAGAAAATCTTTTATTCAAGAACTGGAATTAAAAGAGAACATAATATTCATAGCAAATGGGGTTTGACATAAACTATGACTCCAGCTTGAGTTGGAATTTTGTAACAGAGAGATTCTAGTGCATAGAAACATATGATTATAGGTTCATTTAAGATAAACCTTATTACTAATTGGGTAGCCATGGCATGCTATGCTAGGTGTTAACCATGGTCTATGAGGTGCATAAAATAATTTAGAGAAATCATTTATGGTAAGAAAGAGTTTTGATGATATTAAGAGTTGATATCATATCTCATTGCCAATTAGTGATGAGCCTAGTAAGTTACACACATACACAAGTTATCTCCTAATTAAATATGATTTAATTAATTAATTAAAGAGTTTAATTAATTAATTAAATAGGTTTGGTTTGCAATTAGATTGCAAAGTCTCTAGCATGACTTGAAACTAAATCTAGATTATTGGATGTACAGTATAAGTTAAATTTATATTTAAAGTGTTTAAATATGAATTTAGTTAATGAGAAATCAATTAATAAAGATTAATTAATTAATTTATATTTGATATAAATTGATTAGAAGAAGAGAAATAATTATTTCGGGTTGAGAACTCAAAATTAAGACACAGGGGCATTTTGGTCATTTCACAGGGTGACACGTGGCACCATGAGATGGTGACACATGGCATTACACATAAGCTTGCAAAATGTCTTTTAATCATGTAAGATGATTAAAATTAAGGTTAAATATAGGTTTGACACTTGGCACAATGTGATTGGGTCAATTAAACCTAGAACCAATCAGAGGGTGATATGTGGTAAGGGTTTAATGTGTTAACCTAGCTGTATAAGTGTTGTTATGAAGAGAAAAAATACAACCAGCAGCTACTCCTCCTTTGTGCTGCCACTTTGAAGCTCTCCCTCTCATTCTCTCTTCTTCTTCATCTCTCATCAATTCCAAGAGATTAGCAAATAATCTCTTGAATTAAAAATACTAGAAATTGTTTCTAGTGTCCTGTTTACATCTTTAATCTCTTAAAAGGCAAAACTTGATTTTCTAATTAATAGAAAAAGCTTTAGAAGTTGTTCAAGGGCTGCCATAGGTGCTCTTGGTGTGGACAAGCTAGAGGGACAACATCTGGTGTCCTGAAGACGCATTTCAAAGGCACAAATACACTGCAGTACATCAAGAGGTTAGTGTATTTGTTCTTGATTTAATCTAGGGTTCTAAAATTAATCTGATTAATTTTAAAATCTTAAATGACAAATACAGATCCAAAAACATATTAAAAGAGTTTTAATATGTTGTTTATCATTGAAATCAAACAGATAAAAAATAAATCTTGCATGATGCATGTGGCCTAGGTGAAAATTTTTGAATTCAATGGTATAAACTTGTGTTTTTCAAGCTTCCGCTCCTTCACTAACATGATTGTGGCAAGGTGGTAGATGCAGTATCTCTTTTGTAGTCAGTTGTGATGTAGGGTTATGGTCTTATCCTTTCAGGAGCGATAAAAGGTTACTACTAATGATGGTGACCTATGGAATAGTATCCCAGATGGGACTGTAGAGTGTGGTAGAGAGTTATTAACTCAGGTATCCTGGAGAGGGTACAAGTTCCATTATAGGGACCATAAGTGATCAGATCATGATGGATGAAAGGTCTGTGAATTGAATGACGGGTTATGGTACCTAGTATCTTAAGTTTTGGCTAATTGAGTTGATATTGGAAAATAGAATCCCTATAAATCCCCTCTATGACACCCCTTACCCGTCTACAGTATAGCCGAGTAAGATATGCCACACCGTGTACCGGAACATTCTATTTTATTTTAATTATTTTTATTTTTCCTTATTTATTTTTTTCATAGTTATGAGGTACAATTTGTGAAATATCATTCATTTAAGTAATTTATTAAAACATAAATTCATTTGAGGTTCCATAAATTTTATAGAAAATCCGGCAGAGTACTAGCTAAAAATGGAGAAAACAGTTCTTCGGAACCTATGAAAAACACTTCTAATATGTTTTCAATCATTCCCAAACTCCATTTCATCAACAAAGTCTCAATGTTTTCAACAACAATTCCATTTCTCATTCATTCATTCTTCATGATATTCATATACAAGTCATAAATAAATACTCAAACTTTCATTTATAAACACAAATTTTCACTATTTACATTAATACCAAAATACATTACATAAGTCTCAATTATACATGAGAAAATAAAAGTTAATTACAAAATACCAAAATGAAACCTAGTGTCCTACCAATGCACCAAAGACGGAGAGGTGACACGGACACTATGCAGGGCTGTAGATAGTCTCACCCAGTCTGTGGTCTACTGGGCGCTCTATCGGTCTCTCTAGAACCCACGCATGGCAAAAAGCAACACGCTAAGCAATAATGCTTAGTGGTGCCAATAATAGAATAAAAAGAAATAATAGAAAATAAATATGCAGTGAATGTTCTGATGTCTTATGCAGAAAATTTTTTGATAATTATTTGTAGTCTTATTTGTTTTGTACTTATTATATTCATTATTTCATTAAATTTATCCAATTTCATTTTTGGTTGCCCAAGTAACCTATATTGGATGACTGGACTAGATAAATGGGTAAACGAGCACTGGGTATCAAGTATCTCGGGCCGTCACACCATCGGTCACATATGTATCTCCCGGTGTGTAACAAAACAGTTAATAAGCTGTAATAACATTAGGCACAAGGCCAAGTATCAACACAATGTCAGAATGGCTAAAAGCCATGAAATCACAGAATGGCATAATGCCATGTGCAGTACTACTAACTAAACCCTATTGGCATGCCAATCTATCCAAACCAATCTTGCTAGGTGTACTAGGGCATGTTACACTTTTAAATTTTACAATTCTTGAAATTTAAGTTTAGGTGCTACTATTCATTTTATTAGTCAACTAAAATGTTGACTTTTGCATAGACAATAGGTACATTGGTTCTAATACTCCCAACATACCACATTTTGCATTCTAAAGTTGTTGGTATTGGTTGCCAATACCATTTCTAAGCTTGGTGTTAGTTATTCAAAATTTTCAGATTTCAAGCATTATGTTTACTATTCCATTAGTCATTTGTATAGTAGGAATTTGGCAAAGTTGTGTTCATGAAAGTTGTTCCTTATTGTGTCTAGTTACATTTTTTTTTTTAATCACTCCATTTGGAGTTTTGTAGCTCAAGTTATGGCCTAAACACCATAATTAGCCAGATTGCAATTTTCCATATTTTTCTGGGCAGAACCAATTCTGCAGGTTTTGTGCACTGACTGCAGGTCAGTTTTTGAACATGTTATGGTCAAAATTTGGGTTTGGCTTCTTCATGAAAGTTGTAGGTATATGTCTCAGCTTTCTGCTGGAAACATTTCATGTCAATTGGACTTTTCTACACTGAGTTATGACCAAATAAATAAATACTATTCATTTGGTCATTTTGCCCAGGCAGAATGCAAGTCACTCGAATTAGGGCAATTTTTAGGTCAACTTAGTTTGTTTTTCTGGGCAGGGTTTCTTCACCAAAGTTGTGCCATTATGTGTCTAGTTTCATGTTCAATTGGACATTCACCAATTGAATCTCTACAACTCCATTTATATCTACCCAAACCTGCTAGACTCAAACCCAGTCCTGCAGGTCACCAAGGGCAGCATACCAAATTTCAACTCCAACATCCTTACTCACTTCAATTCCTTCTCACACACATTCAAATGGTCACTAATTGACCATTACAAGGTTAACATACCATTGCATGAGCAAACCCTAATAGTGTTCAAATGTCCAATTTTTCATGTTCATACATGCCTAATCTTTGCATTTTACTTACACAACTATGTTTATTTACTCATTTACTACCAAGGGCTGCTCATCACCACTTTGCTATCAAGAAAAATCACCAAACCGTAACCAACCATAGCTACTGAAGTTTTTAGAGTACACACACACACATTTTTGTTTTGTTTTCTTACATTTCCTACTTACTTCATACCATTAAACATGAATTAAGTCAAAAATAGCAAAAGTTTGGACACTAACCTTGTTGGAGCTGAATTTCAAGCTAACCAAACTTGCTTTTTCCTTCCTCTTTTGGCTGCCTAGAGGATGTTGAAGTTGCAAGATCAAATTTTTGTGAAGCTAAGTAGTGGTTTCAAGTGAGATTTGGTGAGCTTTGAAGCTTTGGTAAGCTTTAATGGAGGTTTGGGTATGGAGGAAAGGGAGACGGCTTGGTTGGTTTGGAGAAGGCTGATGACTTTTTTTTTTGTTTCCTTTATCTTCTTTTATTACGTAAGTTAGTGGCCTTTAATTGTGATTGGTAGAGAAAGGGTTGATGACATAATGTGATGTCAAAAATATCATTTAATCTCATTTTCTTCTTTTTTCTTCTCTACTCATTTTCAATTTTATTTTTAGCAATATTTATTCACATTTTATTTCATAATAATTATTTACTTAACTGGACAAGTAAACCAAAAATCACCTCTAAAGACAAAATGGCCAAAATGCCCTCCGTTTGGCTTAACAGACCAAAATTGTCTGTACCGATTGAAAAATTTTTCTAAGCATTTTCTTGGCATTTTAATGACTTAAAAACCTCAATGACCCTTCCCTGGTATCCTAAAAATTATTTTATGAATTTTCTCCCTGGTCTAGGGCTCCTAGTTGCGAGTACCGCAACTTCCCACTGGATTACCCATCGCTAGAGCACCGGCTCATTTAACTTGGTTGTATTTTATTTCTAAAATTTTTCTTATTAATATTTGAGTTAATTATGATACCTCACTTTAGTTTAAATATTTTTCCAGACGTTTTAGCTGTCCGGACCGACACCGATCACCGGAACAGTAAAATGTACGGAATTGCTATAGTGAGGGTGTTACAATTCTTCCCCTCTAATTTAAATTTCATCTTTGAAATTCACCTGATGCAAACAGTTGAGGGAACTATTGCCTCATCGTCTCTTCATTTTCCCAAGTTGCCTCCTCAGTGTTGTGGTGCCTCCAAAGCACTTTCACCTGTGGAATCTGCTTATTTCGCAACTCTTTTACTTCCCGAGCTAGGATCCATATGGGTTCTTCTTCATATGTCAAATCCGGTTGTACTTCAATTTCTTCCATGGAGATGACATGTGAAGGATCTGAGTGGTATCTTTTTAGCATAGACACATGGAGCACATTGTGGATCTTGACCAGCTCTGGTGGTAAAGCTAGCCTGTAGGCCACTGGACCCACACATTTAATGACTTTATATGAGCTAATGAACCTAGGGCTTAACTTACCTTTTCTTCCAAACCTTAGTACCTTCTTCCACGGTGACACCTTGAGGAACACTTTGTCGCTAACCGCATATTTTATTTCTTTTCTCTTCAGGTTGGCATAGGATTTTTGTCTATCTGAGGCAACATTTAGATTGGCTTTGATTAGTTTTACTTTCTCTTCAGTCTGTTTCACCAGGTCTGGCCCTACCAGTTTATCTTCACCCAATTTAGTCCAGCACATTGGAGTTCAACATTTCCTCCCATACAGTGCTTTATAAGGGGCCATTTGGATGCTAACTTGGTAGCTATTGTTGTACACAAATTCTGCCAGTGGAAGGTATCTATCCCAACTTCCCTCAAACTCAATGACACAACTCCTCAGCATATCCTCAAGAACCTGACATATATTTCATGTTATTATTATCATTTCAGTTCAATATTTGTACTAGTTCAATTAGTTTCAATTGTTTACCTGAATTACTCTTTTTGATTGCCCATTCGTTTGAGGATGGAAAGCTGTGCTGAAGTGGAGTTGTGTACCTAAGGCTTGATGCAACTTCTTCCAAAATCTCGATGTAAACCTTGGGTTTCGATCAGATATAATGGAAAGTGGAATTCCATGCAGTCTAACTATCTCACTGATATACAATTCTACTAACTTCTCCAGTGAGTAGTCAGTTCTAACTGGCAAAAAGTGTGCTGACTTCGTCAATCTATCTACTATCACCCATACTGCATCATGCTTCTTCTAGGTGAGAGGTAAACCACTTACAAAATCCATGGTGACCCGATCCCATTTCCATTCAGGTTTGCGTATAGGCTGTAGTAAACCCGATGGAACTTGATGTTCTGCCTTGACTTGCTAACATATCAAGCATTTAGTTACATAGTCAGCTATGTCCTTCTTCATACCAGGCCACCAATACTGAAGCTTTAAGTCATGATACATTTTTGTACTTTCTGGGTGCATAGCATAAACATTGGTGTGTGCCTCTTTGAGAATACTGGCTTTCAATTCCCCATCATCTGGTACACATACTCTTTCTTTGTAGTACAGACACCCTTCTAAGATTTTACTCATAGTAGTCATTAATTTCTCATCTACCTTCTGCCTATCTAAAATCTACTATAGTAGGTTTGGCCTCACTTGCAACTCAGACAAAATAGCTCCATCTTGAACTAAGGATAGACGGGCATTCAATGATCTTAAAGCTGTGATGGATTTTATGCTCAAAGGATCAGCAACTACGGTTGCCTTCCCAGGATGGTAGTCAATCACACAATCATAGTCCTTCACAAACTCAATCCATCGCCTCTGTCTAAGGTTGAGCTCTTTCTGGGTTGGCAAGTATTTCAGACTTTTATAGTCTGTGTAAATGTAGCACTTTTCACCATAAAAGTAGTGCCTCCATATCTTCAGTGCGAAGATAATTGCTGCAAGTTCTAGATCATGGGTAGGGTAATTATGTTCATGTGGCCTTAGCTGCCTGGAAGCATAGGTAACCACCTTCCCCTCTTGCACCAATACACACTGGTGCCTCTGTCAACATAGCTTTTAACTTCTCAAAACTGGCTTGACACTTGTCATTCCAGCCAAATATGACATTCTTGTGTAACAACTTGGTCATTGGAGTAGCTATTAAAGAAAATCCCTTCACAAATCTTCTATAATACCCAGCTAGCCCCAAGAAACTTCTGACCTCATTTATATTTCTGGGAAGCTTCCATTCCATCACGGCTTCTATTTTCTTAGGATCCACTCTAATCCCATCTGCTGACACTATGTGTCCAAGGAATGCAATTTCATCCAACTAGAAGTCACACTTGGACAACTTAGCATACAGCTTCTTTTGTTTCAGGGTTTGCAGAACAATCCTCAAATGCTCATCATGTTCTTCCCTGGTCTTGGAATACACCAAAATATCATCAATAAAGACCACTACGAGCTGATCTAGGTATGGATGGAAGATACGGTTCATAAGGTCCATGAATGCTACTGGTGCATTTGTTAGGCCAAAGGGCATCACTAGAAACTCATAATGCTCATATCGGGTCCTGAATGCAGTCTTTGGCACATCTGCATCCTTCACCCTTAACTGATGATACCCTGATCTGCGATCAATTTTGGAAAATACTCCTGCTCCCTTCAACTGATCAAATAGATCATCAATTCTAGGCAACGAATATTTGTTCTTCACTGTCACTTTATTCAACTTCCGGTAATTGATACACAACCTCAGAGTCCCATCCTTCTTTTTCACAAACAGTATTAGAGCTCCCCATGGTGACACACTGGGGCGTATGAACCCCTTATCCAGTAACTCCTGTAACTGGATTTTCAGTTCTTTCAATTCTGTGGGTGCCATCCTATAAGGAGCAATAGAGATTGGTGCTGTACCCGGCAGTATTTCAATAGCAAATTCAACTTTCCAGTCTGGTGGCAAGCCAGGCAATTCTTCAGGGAATACATCGGAGAAGTCTCTTACTGTGGGTATGTCACACAGATTTGGCTTAGCCTGCCTAGTATCCACTACATGTGCTAGGTAGGCTTTATAGCCTTTTTTCATCAGTTTTCTTGCAACTGTAGCTGAGATGACATTGGACAAGAAATCTGTCCTTTCCCCCACAACTGTGATCTCATTACCCTTAGGGGTTTTTAAAGAAATTCTCTTCAGTTTACAATCAACCATTGCTTGATGATGTGACAACCATTACAATCAAACTCATGGAAAGGCAACTTAATCAGGTAAGCCAAGAATTCATACCCTTGAATCCTTAACGGACAGCCTTTGTACACCTTGTTCACCACTACACTGTGGCCCAATGGATTAGTGACCAGGATGTCTTGGTCAGTCTCCCCTACTAATATCCCCCTTTCTACAGGTAAGTTGATGCAGATGTATGAATGAGTGGATCCTAGATCCACCAATGCATGCACAGATGTATTGTAGAGGGAGAACGTATCCCTGATGACGTTCGGGGCATCTTGCTCCTCCTGAGCTCTTATGGCATAGGCTCTGGCAGGCGCTCTGGCCTCAGGCCTCTCTGCTGGCTCAGATGCAGGTCTCTGAGATGGTCCTACTGCCTCAGATTTGCTAGATTTCCTACCCCTTTGTGGTGCAAGAGCAGGTCTGTCTTCTTGTGTTGGAGTAGCTGTAGCAGTTCTGCATGGACAATTCCTTAATTGATGCCCTGTTGACCCACACCTTAAGCAGGTACCCATCACTCTCCAACACTCCCCCTTATGCTACTTTAGGCAATACGGACATGCAAAAGATGCTGGGGCTGGTCCCCTGAACCCTGTCCCTGGAGAGTTGCCCACTGATGGTGTGGACTGACCTCTCCTAGTGGTGAACTATGGCCTGGGTCCCTAGGACTGACCCTGACCTTAAGGTTGACTTGAACTCTGTGCAGGTGGACCTTTAAACTTCTTTCCTGGTGTAGGAGATGAGCTAGACTGACCCGGGCCCCTCTTCTGCTGTCTCTCTCTTCTGGTCTGCTCACTTATTCTAACCTTTTCAACTTTTATTGCAGCTTCCACTAACTTGGTGAAATCTGTGATTCCCAAGATAGTAATCATGATCTTTATGTTGTCATTTAATCCCTCTTCAAATCTTTTACACCTCTCGGCTTCATTAGGGACTATCTCCCTTCCATAACGACTCAGTCTGACAAATTCCTTTTCATACTCTGCTATTGCCAGCTGTCTCTGCCTTAGATTAATGAACTCTCTTCTTCTCTCTTCTAGGTATACACTACCCACATACTTCTTCTTGAATTCGGAGAGGAAGAAGTCCTAAGTTATTAATTCTGGCTACACTTCACTAGATACTATATCCCACCATTGGTAGGCATCATCTTGCAACAGAGATACAGCAGCTTTTAGATTTTGCTCTGGAGTGTAGTGGAGTTGTTTTAAAATCCTTCCTGTTCTGTTCAACCAATTTTTGGCTGCAACAGAATCATCTTCTCTCTTGCCAAAGAAATCCACTGCTCCAAATATTATTAATCTTTCCAAATGTGATTTCTGTAGTGGAGGTGGTAGTGGTGGCATTACCCCAGCCATTTGTCTGAAAAACTCAGCCATTTGCTGGAACATGGCCTGTGGAGGCTGAGTAGGCTCTGCTGGAGCTGATGGAGCAGGTTCTCCCCTACCCCCAGTCTCAGCTGCTGCAGGTGGAGCATGACTCTCCACTTCCTCCTCAACTGCCCTCTGTGATGTGGGGTCCATATCCTATTAAAAATAACAAAAGATAACAAATCTGCATTAGTGTCACCTCGACTCTTATAAATACAATGCATGGTATGGACTCAATCTAGACCCAGAAATGTCTAAACCGTGCTCTGATACCACTACATGTGACACCCCTTACCCGTCTACAGTAGAGCCGAGTAAGATATGCCACACCATGTACCGGAACATCCTATTTTATTTCAATTATTTTTATTTTTTCTTATTTATTTTTTTCATAGTTATGAGGTACAATTTGTGAATTATAATTCATTTAAGTTATTTATTGAAACATAAATTCATTTGAGGTTCTGCAAATTTTATAGAAAATCCGGCAGAGTTATGGCTAAAAATGGAGAAAATAGTTCTTCAGAACCTGTGAAAAACACTTCCAATATGTTTTCAGTCATTCCCAAACTTCATTTCATCAACAAAGTCTCAATGTTTTTCAACAACAATTCTATTTCTCATTCATTCATTCTTTATGATATTCATATACAAGTCATAAATAAATACTCAAATTTTCATTTATAAACACAAATTTCCACTATTTACATTAATACCAAAATACATTACATAAGTCTCAATTACACATGAGAAAATAAAAGCTAATTACAAAATACCAAAATGAAATCTAGTGTCCTACCAATGCATTGAGGACGGTGAGGTGACACGGACACTATGCAGAGCTGCAGATGGTCTCACCTAGTCTGTGGTCTACTGAGCTCTCTATTGGTCTCTCCAGAACCTACACGTGGCAAAAAGCAACGCACTAAGCAACAATGATTAGTGGTGCCAATAATAGAATAAAAAGAAATAACAGAAAATAAATATACAATGAATGTTCTGATGTCTTATGCAAAAAATTTTTCGATAATTATTTGTAGTCTTATTTGTTTTGTACTTGTTATATTCATTATTTCATTAAATTTATCCACTTTCTCTTTTGGTTGCTCAAGTAACCTATACTGGATGACTGGACTGGATAAACAGGTAAACTGGCACTAGGTATCAAGTACCTCGGGCCGTCACACCATCGATCACATATGTATCTCTCGGTGTGCAATAGAACAACTAATAAGCTGTAATAACATTAGGCACAAGGCCAAGTATCAACACAATGTCAGAATGGCTAAAAGCCATGAAATCACAGAATGGCATAATGCCATGTGCAGTACTGCTAACTAAACCCTATTGGCATGCTAACCTATCCAAACTAATCTTGCTAGGTGTACTAGGGCATGTTACACTTTTAAATTTTATAATTCTTGAAATTTAAGTTTAGGTGTTACTATTCATTTTATTAGTCAACTAAAATATTGACTTTTGCATAGACAATAGGTACATTAGTTCTAATACTCCCAACATACCACATTTTGCATTCTAAAGTTGTTGGTATTTGTTGCTAATACCATTTTCTAAACTTAGTGTTAGTTATTCAAAATTTTTAGATTTCAAGCATTATGTTTACTGTTCCATTGGTCATTTGTACAGTAGGAATTTGGCAAAGTTGTGTTCATGAAAGTTGTTCCTTATTGTGTCTAGTTACATTTATTTTTTCGAATCACTCCATTTGGAGTTTTGTAACTCAAGTTATGGCCTAAACACCATAACAGGTCTGATTGCAATTTTCAGTTTTTAGGCGAGCCAGTCTGCGAGGTTTGTGCCTTTGCGAGTCGGTTTTTGAACATGTTATGATCAAAATTTGGGTTTGGTTTCTATGTCTCAACTTTTTGTTGGTAAAATTTCAGGTCAATTGGACCTTTCTACACTGAGTTATGACCAAATGAATAAATACTATTCATTTGGTCATTTTGCCCAGGTGGAATGCAAGTCACCCGAATTAGGGCAATTTTTAGGTCAACTTGGTTTGGTTTTCTGGGCAGAGTTTTTTCACCAAAGTTATGCCATTATGTGTCTAGTTTCATGTCCAATTGGCCTTGCACCAATTAAACCTCTACAACTCTATTTATAGCTGCCCAAACCTGCTAGACTCAAACCTAGTCCTGCAGGTCACCAAGGGCAGCATGCCAAATTTCAACTCCAACATCCTTACTCACTTCAATTCCTTCTCACACACATTCAAATGGTCACTAATTGATCATTACAAGGTTAACATACCATTGCATGAGCGAACCCTAATAGTGTTAAAATGTCCAATTTTTCATGTTTATACATGCCTAATCTTTGCATTTCACTTACTCAACTATGTTCATTTACTCATTTACTATCAAGGGCTGCTCATCACCACTTTGCTATCAAGCAAAATCACCAAACCCTAACCAACCCTAGCTGCCGAAATTTTTAGAGTGCACACACACATTTTTATTTTGTTTTCTTACATTTCCTACTTACTTCATAGCATTAAACATGAATTAACTCAAAAATAGCAAAAGTTTGGACACTAACCTTATTGGAGCTGAATTTTAAGCTAACCAAACTTGCTTTTTCCTTCCTCTTTTGGCTGCCTAGAGGATGTTCAAGTTGCAAGATCAAATTTTTGTAAAGCTAAGTAGTGGTTTCAAGTGAGATTTGGTGAGGTTTGAAGCTTTGGTAAGCTTTAATGGAGGTTGGGGTATGGAGGAAAGGGAGACGGCTTGGTTGGTTTGGAGAAGGTTGATGACTCTTCTTTTTTTTTTTTTGGTTTCCTTTATCTTCTTTTATTACTTAAGTTAGTGGCCTTTAATTGTGATTGGTGGAGAAAGGGTTGATGACATAATGTGATGTCAAAATTGTCATTTAATCTCATTTTCTTTCCTTTTCTTCTTTACTCATTTTCAATTTTATTTTTAACAATATTTGTTCACATTTTATTTCATAATAATTATTTACTTAATTGGACAAGTTGGCCAAAAATCACCTCTGAAGGCAAAATGACCAAAATGCCCTCCATTTGGCTTAACAGACCAAAATTGTCTGTACCGATTAAAAAATTTTTCTACGCATTTTCTTAGCATTCTAATGCCTTAAAAACCCCAATGAACCTTCTTTGGAGTCCCAAAAATTATTTTATGAATTTTCTCCCTGGTCTAGGGCTTCTAGTTGCGAGTACCGCAACTTCCCACTGGGTTACCCATCGCTAGGGCACCGGCTCATTTAACTTGATTGTATTTTATTTCTAAAATTTTTCTTAAATTTTTCTTATTAATATTTGGGTTAATTATGATTCCTCACTTTAGTTTAAATATTTTTCCAGACATTCTAGCTGTCCGGACTGGCACCGGTCACCAAAACAATAGAATGTACGGAATTGCTACAGTGAGGGTGTTACACCCTCCTCGAGGTAGTAGAGGATAATATGTAGTCTAATGGACAAGTTCAACAAAATAATTTTCTCAACATTTATCAACTCAGTTCAACAGTCAATTTTCCAATGTTTCCAAAAGCTGAGATAAGATAAATATATCACAATATTTTTATAAGCCAAAATAATTTACAATTTTAATTTACAACTCTCAAGACCAAGTACAATATATACATACAGTGCACACACATTACAACAAAAACTACAAAATATGGTATACTCGATATGCCTAGCGAAATCTCAAAAGGTGGCACAAGCAGCCTACTTTGCTATTCTATCCGTCTGTATACCTGCGACAGCAATGAAAAAGCTATCGCTGAGCCAATGTCTAAGTGGTGCACAACATTAAGAAAATACAATTTAAAATCATAAGCCATAAATCATATGAACAGTGGATACTTAAAATCATAGTTTAATTTAAAAGACAGTGAATGTCATAAAGAATTTAAACTCCATTTCATAATATCACAATAAATATCAATAAATCACACACAGCTAAATCATGATTCCATAGTCCAATTTGTCCCAAAAGTGCGATGGCTAATGAGGAATAACATAGCTAGCTAGCAATAATATGAGTACTCATTCTATTCGCCCTCAACAGGCACACACCACAACACTTCAGCCAGAGAGGGATTGAAAGTCAATTCGTCCCACCAGACAAGCTAGCGAGGAATTCAATCAATATATATGATAGCCGTGGTTTCAAACCATTTATAATGTTTTTCAAGCAATAAGTATCCATCAAATCTCATTAAGGCAATTTTTCACAATTTAAACAATAACAAACAATTTGTCATAATTTATTTCAATTGAAAATTCAAAAGAAATAACTGTTCTGCACAAACTCCTGATAAAGGCCTCTTGGCCCTGACTCAGTGTTTCCTTCCCCTTTCTTGAGTCTTTTCTAATTGAAACACACAATTTGAAGTGTTTCAGTACTCATTTAAACTGTCTCTAACAATAAGTTTTAATAATTAATTTATTGAATTCTATTATTTTCCTTAGTCAACCTTTAATGTTGACCCTTGATGCACTCTAGGTGAATTAGGTTTAATGTTACCAATATGTCACATTTTTCATTTCAATATGCTACCAATATAGTGCAACTTACCACTTTTACAAGTTGGCATTCATTGCTAAATTATTTCAAGCATCATTGTATATAAATGTCAAGTTCTCAATTTTTGTGTGCAAGATTGGTTTAGCTTAAAGTCCTATTTCTATTGGTTTTTAGCTTCTGGTCAAAGAAGAAAAATTGTAGATCTATGTCTTATTGCATGCGGGGCAAAATTTCAGGTCATTCTGAGTTGTATAGACCAAGATATGGTCAATTACCAAAACTAGACAGATTACACTAAAATGGTAACTTTAGGTCATTTTTAGGTCATTTCTGGTTCTGGCAGTTTTTATATCCGAACTTGTGCAAGCTATTTGACTTACTTATGGTTATTTTTGGGTTTTTGTGTCTTCGTAAGAGTTGTAGCTCTAGGTATAATCTACTCATGGTAAAAATTTCAAGTCATTTGGACCTGTTTTGAGTGAGTTATGGCCAAAAAACTAACTACTGCCAAAATGGTCAATTTTCAGGCTTTCAAGTCACTAATCCGGATTCGGTCATTTCTCAAGTCACTTTCTAGGCAGAATTTTGGTAGACTTTCTTCATGAAAGTTGGCACATTTTGTGCCTAGTTTCACCTCCAATTAGACTCATACTAATTGGAGTCACACACTTAGGGTTATAGGTCCATTTGCACACTGCCCTCTACATGCTTTTCAAACACCAAACCAAACACATGTTTACCAATTACATTTTCACTTCCCATACCATTCTGCATTTGGCACTAACCAAAACCATTCAATTCTCTACATTATAGGTCAACTTGGACAGAATATAACCACTTTAAATACACCAAATGCAGTCACCATTCATAAAGTTCAATCCCAATAATATATACACATAATTACTTCTAATTATTACACATACTTCCATTAACAATTTGCCTACCTTATCACTATTATCCACACACATATATGCTGCCATTTTTTGTACAATATTTCAACAATATTTCATGAACTTAAACACTTCAATCTTCATCATGAGGCTGCCAAAAATTTACACATACACATCCACTTCCATTTTCCCTTTTTAAGCTTAACATTCAAACTTCACACATGGAATTCAATTTCAATACAATTAAACATTTAAATCAACATCTCAAACAACCATTTACATGCAAAGATAAGTTGTACTTGGTGAGGTTCCATGGCTGCCGAAATGGCTTAACTCCAATAATTCATCAAACCTCAAATTTTTTCCATAATTCAACTACCCACAACCTTAGTTACACTTTTAATGAAACAAGGATTGAAAATAACCACTTACCTCTTTTGGACTTCTTCAAAACTTCACCAAAACTTATCTTTCTTGCTCCCTTATTGCTGCCCAAGGTGTGTAGACAAGGTTTAGAGAAGGAACCTAGTGGAAAAGATGATTTGATCAAGGTTGCACGGAGGTCCTTCCATGGCCGACAATGGTGGTTTGTAAGGGATTTTGAATTCGGCAAGGTGAGGACTTGAGGAAGAAAGAGTGTTGCAGAATGTTAGTGGGACAAATTCTGGTTTTTTAATGCTTTAGATATTCCATAGTGGTCCACTAAGTGATTAAAGAATCTAAGTTAATGTTAAACTTTCATTTATTCCACATTATACCCTTAATTTTTCTTATTTACACAACACATAATATTTCATTTTTAATGGGGTCTCCAAATTTAAATACTATTTATTTTTAATGGACACTTAGGTCTAAAGGCAACTTAGGGTGTCAATTGACCACATTGCCCCTATTCAGGTTGCATTCCCGATTTTTCAGTAACACCGAGTTTTGTCGTTTTCTCAATTTCTCGTTTTTCTTTGTACTAATTAATTAATTTTTCTTTGACATTTCTAATGATATTTTTACTTCAATAAGTCTTTAATTATGTCTCGAAACTAAATTCTGAGGGTTTCCTGCAGTCCTGGGGTCGACTGTTGCCTGCGCCGTAGCTTCCCCGTGCGATCACCCATCTTTGCGGTGCTGGCTCGTTTAACTTAGTTTCATTTTATTGCCATTATTTTTCCTTTGTTTTCCTTGTATTTTCCTTTCTTGTATTTCATTATTCTATGTCTCCTCACTAACAATTAAATGAAGTTCTAGGCATCCTAGCTGTCCAGACAGACACTAGTCACTGGAACAGAAGAACGCACTACTGAACATAGGGGTGTTACATTTAAGTTTTTTAATGGAAAATAAGCTTTTTAGCAATTGAGTTACAAGTGTTGTAACAAAAAATATATATTTTTGCAATAGCATAAAGAATTTGCATGTTGCATGAAACACTAGAGTTTAAGATTTTAAAATTGCTAATTTTGCACCCTTGGTGCTATTTTTCTTTCAAAAAGGACTTGTAAGCCTAATGCCAATGGAGTTAAATAATGGATTCTATAGGAGACAAGGGGTAGGATATTGAAGGCTTCAAGGAATTTAGGTGCAAAATAATAAATTATTCTTTAAATGTTTAGAGCTATTTGAAAGGGCAAATTTGCAATAAGAACTGACTAGTATATCTCTAGGACTAGTTAGTAGTCTTAAAATCTTACTCGATGGCATTTCCCAAATCCATCCACCTAAGAATAATTATTAGAGCCCTTCATAACTTGTAATAACCAATACCAATTCCATACCATAAAATCCAAGTGCTTACCCTAACTGTCAAAAGAACTCATAAACCTTTGAATAACACGTTCACCAAAACCTGTTGTTATGTCAATTTCATATCTTTCTTAACTTCCCAATTGTATGATGTTCTTTTGCAAATATGCCACATGTTCTAAATAACTTAAATCTCCCAAACCATCCTAGTCTTGAGCCTGAACTAGAAAACAATCCCAAACTTCCCCATCACCTAGCTTATAAAATTTTTGTGCTTTCATATTATTTAAGAGTTTGTGAAGAGGGGGCAAGAATACTCTTTTGTCTAGTCTATCAACACTTTGGAATCAAACATGAATTATGATGTGTTGGTCACACCAAGAGGGGCAAAATTAAGAGATAAATAATTGGGAAAAGGGAGACTTTTCTAAAAGTAATATATATCTCGTTGCCAACCCTTGATTACTTAGTCCATGGCATCAAGTTGGGTTGTAAATAAATGGACCTCATTTTATAATTTGATATTAATAAATTAATAACACATCTTCTTTTCAAACCCTATGGCCATTTGATTAGCACTTTCCTCTTTTCCTTTTGCAATCCTTTTTCCTTTTACATTTGTTTTTCCTTTTGTCCTTAAATAACCGCCCCACTTCATTCTATAATATTGCTTTTGATGTATTCCACAATGTATGATGAACCAAACAGTAATGGTAAATCAATCAACATAGATGTTTCTTATATTAACTTTAATGGACTTATGATTGCCATGAAAGCCAATGATTTCATGAAGAAGAAGAGCATCTACCCCTATAAGAGATAATTGAGCAACTAAATTCAATTGGACCTAGCCTTCATATGCTCATAAATAGATTGAGGCTTCTTTACATACTCATGATTCTCAAAAGATAGTGCAATGCTCTCCAGGCAAAATATCATTTATCAATAAGATCTCCCTGATAAGACTATCACTGATAATGCAAAGAGTTTGAATGGTTCAAATGTTTAAAGTTTATGTGAATAGTGTGAGATTTACCACCACAATTGTTCTCATTATTAGAAATAAATAAATTGAGTTGCTAAGATTGCTAACATGAACCTTAAAAAGATGATTGAGAAGTGATGTTCGCCTATAAGAATTAGTGTGAAATGCACTCACATATTCTATATACATACTAGACTGTAATGAGAACTTTTGTTGGGGCAAGGTAATGGCATAAAAGCAGTCTCGCCAACAGGAGTAGAAAATCCTATTAACGAGTCTTAATAGGGCACCTTCTTGATAAATCTTAGTATGGGCAAGATTAGATGAAGCAAAATGGATTAGAACATGACTTGAACAAATAAGTTTATTTAGTGAGAAAAGATTAATTTTTGCCTATCAGAGACACTTGTATCAAAGCATGTAGATGTTATGAAAAAAAAGGAAAAAAAATAGAAGAAAAGAAAAAGAAGAAAAAGTAGTTATGAAAACCTAAAAGGAAAAAGGAAAAAAAATAGAAGGAAAGAAAAAGAAGAAAAAGTAGGGATGAAAACTCGATAGGGTATCCTCAGCAAAAAGAGAGAAAAAGAGAGCGAAAACTTGAATGGGCGTTCTCAGCAAAATGAAGGAAGAATGAAAACCGGAAAGGGTGTCCTTAATAAAATTGATTTATTAAAAAAGAAAGTAGGAGGAAAAAGTAAAGAAAAAGGGATAAAAGAGAAGAAAAGAATGAAAGTCAGAAAAAAAAAATCTTTAAAAGGCCTAAAACTGGAGAGATAAGGATACTTACTCAAAAGTCAAAGTGGGAACTTTTATGAGAATTCATTGAGTATGGGAGCCCATGTCGGTGATTAATAATCAGGAAGGGATCTTCTTCAAAGAATATTACTGACATTCATGGTAAGAAAGGTCCTAAAAGTTAATCTGAGGAATTGATACGATTGTTTTTCTCTCTTCACAAACCATAAATTTCCACCTCCTCTCCTTGCATATTGAACACCTATTATTAAATAAAATGACATTATACATAAATCCTTACACCTTACGTTTGAAAACATTTTCCTTCCCTTTTTTTGGAATTTGCATTGCTTTCTTATAAATGTTTTTTATAAAATGTGAATTAACAACTTAGGTAACATTATGTATATTGCTTTGAAATTATCCTAATTGAGATCACCAATGACGATGGCATGCAAAAAAAGGGACAAGTGTTATATCTAAACTGGGGCAAAATCAAATCAAAATTCAAGGTTCTAACCTTTGTTAATTTAGGTGAGCAACTTTTAATTAGAGCAGAAAAATCAAAAGGTGCCCTCACAAAAAAAATAGTTAAGGCAAAAACCCTAAAGGTTGTCTTCAGCAAAAGGAGAGAAAGAAAGTCCTTTAAAAATAAAAAAGAGTGGAAGCAAAAACCCTAAAGGGCATCTTCAGGAAAAGGAGAGTGAGTCTTTAAAAAAAAAAAAAAAAAAAAGAGCGGAGGAGAAAATCCTAAAGGGCATCTTTAGCAAAATGAGAGAAAGAGGGTCCTTAAAAAAAAAAAAAATAGCAGAGGCAAAAACCCTAAAGGGCTTTTTCAGCAAAAGAAGAGAAAGAGCATCATTAATTAAGAGAGAGAAAGAAAAGAAAAGGGGAACACTTAGTAAGCCCAATTGCTTTTGGTCCTCTTCTCACATTTTTGTCTTGAGTCTAGAGTTAAGTAAACTGTCACTAATAGTTAGGATTCTTCCCTGGATCTTGCTTAAGATCATATTATTAATAATGTCATACATGCATTTCTTATTATTTATTTCACTATGTTCTAATAAATTCTAAAGTTGAAATATTCATTAATAGTTAGCAACTAAATATCCATGTCATGATATACTTGATTTTTCCTTAATAGATACCTTGACTGTAACATCCTCACTTTAGCTAGTCCGGACAGTCTACTATTCCGATGACAAATATCGATTCGGATAGCTAGAATATTTGAAATTATAATTAGAATAGAGTGAGGAGTTATAAATAAACCAAATAATGATCAGAAAAATCAAGGAAAATTTTTAGGAATGAAATACACTAAGGTTAAATGAGCCGAAACCCCAGTGATGAGTAACCCGAAGGGGAAGTGACGGTGAAGGCCTTTAACAACCCTAGACCCAGGAAAAACTTCATAAAATAATTTTTGGGACCTCAGGGAAGGATTATTGGGGTTCCCATGATAATAAAATGTTAAGAAAACACAAGGAAAATTTAATCGCTGCACATAATTTTAGCTCGTTAAGCCTAATGGAAGGCATTTTGGTCATTTCATCTTTAGAGATGATTTTTGACCAACTTGTCTATTTATGTAAGTGAATTATATGAAATAAAATATGAATAAATATTGATGAAAAATTTATTAAAAATGAAAAGCAAGAGAAAGGAAAGAAAATGAAAATAAATGGGATTTATTACCTAATGCTTATGTAAGCATAAGGTAATTAAATCCTATGGCCAATCAAAATAAAGAACCACAATTAAAATACATTAAAAATAAAGAAAAGAAGGCAAAAATCTGGAACAAACTAGCAGCTCTCTCTCCCTTCTTCAAGCCCCCCCCCCCCCCCCCCTCTTTGTTCCTCCATTGTCAAGGTTACCAAAGCTTGATTTCTTTGGTTTTTAACCAACTAAAGCCTAAGTTTCCAACATAAAATCTTATTCTTTCATCTTAGTGAAGCTTTTGGGAGCAAAAAGAAGTGTAAAGGAAGAATTCTCACAAGTTTGGAAGTGACTCCATTAGAGGTATGTAACCAAACTTAATCTTTCTCTTTCAATTCATGTTGAAGGAGTGAAATTGAATGCAAATTTACAAGAAAATTGAATATACATTATGTGTATGCCTTGCTTAAAACACCAATAGCCTTGGGCTTGGTAGGGTTTTGAAGATTTTCTTGAATTAAAATGTTACCCTAGCTGCCCTTAACACTAACCTATTGTTTAGGATGGTGAAAGGTAAGTGAATGCATGATTTGAGATGGAATGGGTTAGGGTTAGGGTATGAAATTGAGACCTTGATCATGTAATGGTGAAAGTAAGTTTTGATGGTCAATTAGTGACTATTTGGTTATGTGTAAATAAAAAATGAAATGGTTTGTTTAGTGGGAATTGAAGTTAGTGTTGCTGCCTTGGCTAACCTGCAGGACTGAGCATGAGTCCAGCAGGTTTGGGCAGTAATAACTAAAGTTGTAGAGGTTTAATTAGTGCAAGGACAATTAGACATGAAACTAGACACATAATGGCACAACATTGATGAAGAAACCATGCCCAGAAAATCAAACCAAGTTGACCTAAAGATTGCCCTAATCCGGGTGATCTGCATTCTACCTGGGCAAAATGACTAAATAAATAGTGTTTATTCATTTGGTCATAACTCAGTGTAAAAAGGTCCAATTGACCTGAAATTTTACCAGAAAATATCTGAGACATAGACCTACAACTTTCATGAAGAAACCTAACCCAAATTTTGACCATAACATGTTCAAAAAGTGACCTGCAGTCACTGCACAAAACACTGTAGATTTGGTCAGTCGAAAAAATCTGGAAAGTTTGCAATCCGGCTAGTTATGGTGTTTAGGCCATAACTTGAGCTACAAAAATCCAAATGGAGTGATTCAAAAAATGAAATGTAACTAGACACAATAAGAAACAACTTTCATGTTGACAACTTTGCCAAAGTTCCACTGTAAAAATGACTAATGGAACAGTAAACACAAGGCTTGAAATCTGAAAATTTTGAACAACTAACACTAAGCTTAGAAATGTTATTGACAACCAATACCAATACCAATAACTTTAAAATGCAAAATGTGGTATGTTGGGAGTATTAGAACCAATGTACCTATTGCCTATGCCAAAGTTAACATTTTAGTTGACTAATGAAATGAATAGCAACACCTAAACTTAAATTTCAAGAATTGTACAATTTAAGAGTGTAACATGCCCTAGTATACCTAACAAGATTGGTTTGGATAGGTTGGCATGCTAATAGGGTTCTGTTAGCAATACTGCATATGGCTCCATGCCATTCTGTGTTTTATGGCCTCCCGTGCCATTCTGTAATACAATAGCATTTGGATATGTTGATTGAGTTGTTATACTTGAGTTTTATCCCTGATAATTATTACAGCTTATTAGCTATTCTGTTGCACACCGGGAGACATAATGTGACCGATGGTGTGATGGTCCGAGGTATTTAGTACCCAGTGCCAGTTTACCCGTTTATCTAGTCCAGTCGACTAGTATAGGTTACTCAGGCAATTAAAATAAATCTTATCAAATTTTAATCTAATAATACTGCAATAAATGTCAGAAATTAAGTCTGCATAAAACATAAACATACATTCTGCATATTTATTTTATTTTAGTTATTTTATTTTATATTGTCACCACTAAGCAGAATTGCTTAGCGCGTGGACTGGAGACATAGCTAGGGAGTCCAGTAGACCTCAGACCGAGTGAACTTTCAGATTTGCACATAGAGTCCAGAGTCACCTCACGTTTGCAGTGCATTGGTAGGACATTAGGTTACTTTTGATATTTTGTATTTTGTAAAATTTTGTAATTAGACTTTTATTTTGCCATGTATATTATAAACTCATGTAATTATGTTTTTGCAACACCCTCCCGGTAATCATTCCGTACATTCTACTGTTCTGGTGACCGGTGTCGGTCCGGACAGCTAGAACGTCCGGAAAAATAATTAAACTTAAGTGAGGGACCATAATTAACTCAAATATTAATAAGAAAAATTTAGTAAAAATTTTAGAAATAAAATACAACCAAGTCAAACGAGTCGGTGCCATAGCGATGGGTAACCAGAGGGAAGTTGCGGTTCTCGCAACGAGGAGCCCTAGACCCGGGGGAAAAATTATAAAATAATTTTTGGGACTCCAGAGAAGGGTTATTGAGGTTCCCATGGCATTAGAATGCCAAGAAAATACCTAGAAAAAATTTTCAATCGATGAGACAATTTTGACCCGTTAAGCCAAACGGAGGGCATTTTGGTCATTTCGCCTTCAGAGGTGATTTTTGGCCGACTTGTCCAGTTGAGTAAATAATTAATATGACATAAAATATGAATAAACATTACTAGAAATTAAATTGAAATTGAGTAGTGATGAAAAGAAAAGAAAAATCAAAGAAAAGCTTATTAATGACATCATTGTGATGTCATTTAAAATTTCCAACCAATCACAATTAAGCCATTATTTGATTAACCAATAAAAGAGACTAAATGAACACCAAAATAACCAAAAATTCCAGCAGCCACCACTCCCACAAAAACACACCCGTAGCTCTCCATTTTCCATAACCATTCCACCATGAAAGCTCCACCAAAGCTCCCTTTCTCTCTTTGTTTCACTACTAAACCTTAAACACTCTTCACTAAAACTTGTCCCCACACCTTAAACAACCTTTTGGCAGCCTAGAAAGTGAAGGAAAGTAAAGTTTTGATTGGGGAAAAATCTGCCCTAATCAAGGTTAGTGCATTAGACACTTAAAACTTCTTATTTTCATGAATTGTAACTTGTATTGAGTGAGAATTGCAACTAAAATGAATAAGAATTATGTGTATACATACTATGAATTTTTGGCAGCCCTTGTGAAGGAATTATTTTGATTGTTTTGATGGACTTAAAGTGGGCTATAGATCAAGTTTAAACCATGTGTGCATGTGATTATTGAAAGGAGCTAGTATTTAAGGTGTTGTGAAAACCTATAATGGAACTAGGGTTTTGAAGAGTGAAAAATTGACTTGGCTTAGGAAATTATTAGAGCACATTTTAATGGTCAATTAGTGACCATTTTAGGTATGTTGACCATAAAATGGACTGAAAAATAGGATTGCAAAGTGGAGTTGCAGGCTGCCCTAGGACAGCAGCAGAGGGACTGAAAATTCAGTCCACTTGCACTGCCATAACTTGGGTTGTGTTGGTCGAATTGGTGTTTGGCCAATTGGACATGAAACTAGGCTTATAATGGCACATTTTTGCTGAAGAAACCATGCCCAAAAGACCAAAGCAAGAGGACCAAAACTTGGCCCCAATCCGGATACCCTGCAACTGATTCTGCAGAATGACCAAATGAACAGTAACTGTTCCTTTGGCCATAACTCACTGTAGATTTGGTCAATTAACCTGAAATTTTTACAGAAACAAGTTAAGACATACAAAAACAACTTTCATGAAGAAACCTACCCCAAATTATGGCCAGAACCTATTCAAATATGCAGTCACAGTCACTGTTCATGTTACTGTAGATATGGTAATTTCTGCAGAATGGAAATCCGGCCAGCTATGGTTTTTGGACCATATCTGGAGCTACAAAACTCCAAATGGAGTGATTCAAAAAAGGAAATTCAACTAGACAAAATAAGGAACAACTTTTATGTTTACCAATTCCTCAAATTTCTACTGTAACAGTTCCTAATGGAACAGTAAAATTATGGTACAAAATCTGAAAAATCTGCTCCTTTGGTTTAATGCTTAGAAATGGTATTAACGCTTAATGCCAACAAGTTTTAAATACAAAATGTGGTATGTTGGGAGTGCCAAAGTCAATGTACATATTTTCTATCCAAAAGTCAACATTTTTGTTGACCAATGAGGTGAATAGTAACACCAAAACATGAAATTCACATATTGAAGAATTTAAAAGTTTCAAATGCCCTAGTATACCTAACAAGATTGGTTTGGATAGTTTGGCATGCCAATAGGGTTCAGTTAGCAGTACTGCACATGGAAAAAATGCCATTCTGTGATTTCATGGCTTTTAGCCATTCTGACTTTGCATTGAGACTTGGCCTTGTGCCTGAGATTATTCTGACTTAGTAGGTATTGCTCTGTACTGCCGGGTGATGCATATGCGACCGATGGTGTGACGGCCCGAGGTATTAGATACCCAGTGCCAGTTTACCCGTTATCCAGTCCAGTCGTCTAGTGTAGGTTACTTGGGGCAACCAAATGAATAAAAGTGGAAAAAGTGAATAATATACAAATACCAAACAAATAAAACATATACATTCACTACACATTTAATTTCTTGCTATTTTCTTTTACTATATTATTGCACCACTAAGCATTATTGCTTAGCGTGTTGCTTTTGCCACGCGTAGGTACTGGAGATACAGATCGTGAGCCCAGTAGACCGCAGACTGGGTGAGTCCATCCTGTAGTCCTGCACAATGTCCGTGTCACCTCAACTTCTGCAGTGCATTGGTAGGACATTAGGTGTCATTTTGTCATTTTGTAATTAAATTTTTATTTTCTCATATGTATTTGGGATTATGTAATGTATTTTGAGGTTCATGTAAATAATAAAGATTTATGGTTATGTATGGAAGTAATTTGAGCTTTTAATTGTTATTTATATATATGAGAACCCTGAGAAATGGATGTTTGAGAAATGAAAAGGCTATTGAGAACTGAAATTGAGAAATATTGTTGAGTTTTTGATATTGAGACTCTGTTGATGAATTGAAGTTGGGTTTGTTTGAAAATTATTTGGAAGTGTTTTCACAGGTTTCGAAGAACGGTTTTCTCCATTTTAGCAGGTACTCCGCCGGATTTTCTTTAAAATTTTCGGAACCTTAAATGAATAATACTTTTGATAAATGGCTTAAATAAATTGTATTTCATAAATTATATGCAAAAGCATGATATAAATTAATTGAGGAATATTAGAGTATGCCGGTACACCGTGTGGCATTACTTACTCGGGTATACTGTACACGGGTAAGGGGTGTCACATTTAGTGGTATTAGAGCACGGTTTAGGCGTTTCTGGGCCTAGATTGAGTCCATACCATGCATTGCATTTGTAAGAGTCGAGGTGACACTAACGCAGATCTGTTTATCTTTCTTATTTTGAATAGGATATGGATCCTTCATCTCAAAGAGCCGTTGAGGAGGAAGTGGAGAGTCATGCTCCACCTGCAGCAGCTGAGACTGGGGGCATGATCTGCTCCGCCAGCTCAAGCAGAGCCTGCTCAGCCTTCACAGGCCATGTTCCAACAAATGGCCGACTTCTTCAGACAAATGGCCGGGTTAATGCCAGCACCACCACCACCACCACCACCAGCTCCACAGCAGAAATCACACCTGGAAAGGCTAAGGAAGTTTGGAGCTGTGGACTTCTATGGCAAGAGAGAAGATGACTCTGTTGCAACTGAGAATTGGTTGAACAGAACAGGCAGAGTACTAAAACAACTTCACTGCACTCTAGAGCAAAACCTGGAAGCTGCCATCTCTTTACTGCAAGATGATGCATATGAGTGGTGGGACACCGTGTCCAGTGAAGTGTAGATAGAAGCTATAACTTGGGACTTCTTTCTTTCAGAATTTAAGAAGAAATATGTGGGTACTGTATATCTGGAAGAGAGAAGAAGAGAGTTTATTAACCTGAGGCAGAGACAGCTGTCAGTGGCCGAATATGAGAAGGAGTTTGTTCGATTAAGCTGTTATGGAAGGGAGATAGTCCCTAATGAAGCTGAAAGGTGCAAGAGATTTGAAGAGGGACTAAATGACAACATCAAGATCCAGCTCACTGCCTTGGGAATCACAGAATTTACCAAGTTAGTGGAAGCTGCAATAAAGGTGGAAAAAGTAAGAATCAGTGAGCAGACCAGAAGGGATAGACAGCAGAAGAGGGGACCGGATCAGTCCAACTCATCTCCTGCATTTGGGAAGAAGTTCAAGGGTCCTCCTGCACAGAGTTCAGCTCAGCCACGAGTCGAGTCGGTCTCGGGGCCCAGGCCACGATTCACCCCTAGGAGAGGTCGGTCCACACCATCGGTGGCGGCTCTCGAGGATGGGGTTCAGGACCAGCCCCAACATCTTCTCGCATGTCCGCATTGCACGAAATGGCACAAGGGGAATGTTGGAGTAATGGCGGTGCTTGCTTGAGGTGCGGGTCAACAGAGCATCAGTTGAAGAACTGTCCACGCAGAACTACTACAGCTACTCCAACACAAGCAGACAGACCTGCTCCTGCACCACAGAGAGGTAGAAAATCTGGTAAGTCTGATGCAGTGGGACCATCTCGAGGCTGCATCCGAGCGGCAGAGGCGGATAATGGACCACTGCCGTAAATTATGCCTTGAGAGCTCGGGAGGAGCAAGATGCCCCGGGCGTCATCGAGTGCGTTCTCCTCTACACTACACTGTGCATGCATTGGTGGATCCAGGATCCACTCATTCCTACATTTGCATCAACCTACCCGTAGAAAGGGGATATTGGTAGGAGAGTGACCAAGACATTACGGTCACTAATCCATTGGGCCACGATGTGGTAGTGAACAAAGTATACAAGGGTTGCCCGTTGAGGATTCAGGTATGAATTCTTGGCACTGATTGAGTTGCCTTTCCATGAGTTTGACGTGATTTTAGGAATGGGTGGTTGTCACGTCATCGTGCAATAGTTGATTGCAAATTGAAGAGAATTTCTCTAAAAACTTGAGAGGGTAATGAGATCAGCTTTGTGGGGAAAGGATGATTTTTGTCCAATATTATCTCAGCCACAGTTGCAAGAAGAATGATGAGAAAAGGCTGTGAAGCCTACCTAGCACATGTGGTGGATACTAGGCAGGCTAAGCCAAACCTGAGTGACATACCCATAGTAAAGGACTTCCCAGAGGTATTTCCCGAAGAGTTGCCTGGTTTGCCACCAGAAAGGGAAGTTGAATTTGTTATTGAGACAACTGCAGATCTGACACCCATTTCCATTGCTCCTTATAGGATGGCACCCACGGAATTGAGGAGTTGAAAACTTCGATTGCAAGAGATTCTTTGGATAAGGGTTTATACGCCCGATGTGTCACCATGGGGAGCTCGGTCTTTGTTTGTGAAGAAGAAGGATTGGACTTTGAGGCTATACATTGATTACTGGCAGTTGAATAAAGTGACAGTGAAGAACAAATATCCGTTGCCAAGAATTGATGGTCTGTTTGATCAGTTGAAGGGAGCAGGAGTATTTTCTAAGATTGATCTCAGATCAGGGTATCATCAGTTGAGGGTGAAGGATGTAGATGTGCCCAAGACTGCATTCAGGACACGATATGGGCATTATGAGTTTCTAGTGATGCCCTTTGGCTTAACAAATGCACCAGCGGCATTTATGGACCTTATGAACCGTATCTTCCATCCATACCTAGATCGGTTCGTAGTGGTCTTTATTGACGATATTTTGGTGTATTCCAAGACCAGTGAAGAACATGATGAGCATTTGAGGATTGTTCTGCAAACCCTGAGAGAAAAGAAGCTGTATGCTAAGTTGTCCAAGTGTGACTTTTGGCTGAATGAGATTGCATTCCTTGGACACATAGTGTCAGCTGATGGGATTAGGGTAGATCCCAAGAAGATAGAAGCAGTGATGGAATGGAAGCCTCCCAGAAACACAACTGAGGTCAGAAGCTTCTTGGGGCTAGCTGGGTATTACAGAAGATTTGTGAAGGGATTTTCCCTAATAGCTGCTCCAATGACCAAGTTGTTACACAAGAATGTCGATTTGTTGGAATGACAAGTGTCAGACCAGTTTTGAGAAGTTGAAGGCTATGTTGACAGAGGCACCAGTGTTAACACAGCCAGTGTCAGGAAAGGACTTCGTGGTCTACAGTGATGCCTCTCATAATGGGTTAGGGTGTGTATTGATGCAAGAGGGGAAGGTGGTCGCTTATGCTTCCAGACAGCTAAGACCACATGAACAGAACTACCCTACCCATGATCTAGAACTTGCAGCAATTATCTTCGCACTGAAGATATGGAGGCATTACTTGTATGGTGAAAAGTGCTACATTTACACAGACCACAAAAGCCTGAAATATTTGCCAACCCAGAAGGAGCTCAACCTTGAGCAGGCGATGGATTGAGTTCTGAAGGATTATGACTGTAATTGACTACCATCACGGGAAGGCAAATGTAGTTGCTGATGCTTTGAGCAGAAAGTCCATCACAGCTTTGAGATCATTGAATGCCCGTCTAACCTTGATTCGAGATGGAGCTATTTTGGCTGAGTTGCAAGTGAGGCCAAACCTGCTACAGCAGATACTAGATGGGCAGAAGGTAGATGAGAAGCTAATGGCTATTATGAGCAAAATCTCAGAGGGAAAAGCAGCTGACTATGAGGTGAAAGCAGACGGGTATGCATTACAAAGAAGGCGTGTGTACGGATAACGGGAATTGAAAGCCAGTATTCTAAAAGAGGCACACACTAGTGTATATGCTATGCACCCAGGAAGTACAAAGATGTATCATGATCTGAAGCTCCAATATTGGTGGCCTGGTATGAAGAAGGACATAGCTGACTACGTGACTAAATGCTTGACATGTCAGCAAGTCAAGGCAGAACATCAAGTTCCATCAGGTTTGCTACAGCCTATACACATACCTGAATGGAAATGGGATCGGGTCACCATGGATTTTGTAAGTGGTCTACCTCTCACCCGGAAGAAACATGATGCAGCATGGGTGATAGTTGATAGATTGACGAAGTCAACACACTTTCTGCCGATTAGGGTGACTACTCACTAGAGAGGTTAGCGAATTGTATATCGTGAGATTGTTAGACTTCATGGAATTCCACTTTCCATCATATCTGATCGAGACCCAAGGTTTACATCGAGATTCTGGAAGAAGTTGCATGAGTCCTTGGGTACACAACTCCATTTCAGCACAGCTTTCCATCCTCAGACGGATGGGCAATCAGAAAGAGTAATCCAGGTAAACAATTGAAACCAATGAAATTGATACAAATATTGAATTAAAATGATAACAATAACGTGAAATATATGTCAGGTCCTTGAGGATATGCTGAGGAGTTGTGTCATTGAGTTTGAGGGAAGTTGGGATAGATACCTCCCACTGGCAGAATTTGCATACAACAATAGCTACCAAGCTAGTATCCAAATGGCCCCGTATGAAGCGCTGTATGGGAGAAAATGTAGAACTCCGGTGTCTTTGGAATGAATTGGCGAAGACAAGCGGTAGGGCCGGACACAGTGAAACAGGCTGAGGAGAAGGTAAAATCAATCAAAGCCAACTTAAAGGTTGCCTCAGACAGACAGAAGTCTTATGCCGACCTGAAGAGAAAAGAAATAGAATATGTGGTTGGCGACAAAGTGTTCCTCAAGGTGTCACCGTGGAAGAAAGTACTGAGGTTTGGAAGAAAAGGTAAGTTAAGCCCTAGGTTTATTGGCCCATATGAAATCATCGAACGTGTGGGTCCAGTGGCCTATAGGCTAGCTTTACCACCAGAGCTGGACAAGATTCACAATGTGTTTTACGTATCCATGCTCAGAAGATACCGCTCAGATCCTTCACATGTCATCTCCAGAGAAGAAATTGAAATACAACCGGATTTGACATATGAAGAAGAACCTCTACGGATCTTGGCTCGGGAAGTGAAAGAGTTGAGGAACAAACAGATTCCACTGGTGAAAGTGCTTTGGAGGCACCACAACACCGAGGAGGCAACTTGGGAAAGTGAAGAGACGATGAGGCAACAGTTCCCTCAACTATTTGTATCAGGTAAATTTCGAGGATGAAATTTAAATTAGAGGGGAAGAGTTGTAACACCCTCCCGGTAATCATTCCGTACATTCTACTGTTCCGTGACCGGTGTCGGTCCGGACAGCTAGAATGTCCGGAAAAATAATTAAACTTAAGTGAGGGACCATAATTAACTCAAATATTAATAAGAAAAATTTAGTAAAAATTTTAGAAATAAAATACAACCAAGTCAAACGAGCCGGTGCCCTAGCGATGGGTAACCAGAGGGAAGTTGCGGTTCTCTCAACGAGGAGCCCTAGACCCGGGGGAAAAATTATAAAATAATTTTTGGGACTCCAGAGAAGGGTTATTGAGGTTCCCATGGCATTAGAATGCCAAGAAAATACCTAGAAAAAATTTTCAATCGGTACAGACAATTTTGACCCGTTAAGCCAAACGGAGGGCATTTTGGTCATTTTTCCTTCAGAGGTGATTTTTGGCCGACTTGTCCAGTTGAGTAAATAATTAATATGACATAAAATATGAATAAACATTACTAGAAATTAAATTCAAATTGAGTAGTGATGAAAAGAAAAGAAAAATCAAAGAAAAGCTTATTAATGACATCATTGTGATGTCATTTAAAATTTCCAACCAATCACAATTAAGCCATTATTTGATTAACCAATAAAAGAGACTAAATGAACACCAAAATAACCAAAAATTCCAGCAGCTACCACTCCCACAAAAACACACCCGTAGCTCTCCATTTTCCATAACCATTCCACCATGAAAGCTCCACCAAAGCTCCCTTTCTCTCTTTGTTTCACTACTAAACCTTAAACACTCTTCACTAAAACTTGTCCCCACACCTTAAACAACCTTTTGGCAGCCTAGAAAGTGAAGGAAAGTAAAGTTTTGAGTGGGGAAAAATCTGCCCTAATCAAGGTTAGTGCATTAGACACTTAAAACTTCTTATTTTCATGAATTGTAACTTGTATTGAGTGAGAATTGCAACTAAAATGAATAAGAATTATGTGCATACATACTATGAATTTTTGGCAGCCCTTGTGAAGGAATTATTTTGATTGTTTTGATGGACTTAAAGTGGGCTATAGATCAAGTTTAAACCATGTGTGCATGTGATTATTGAAAGGAGCTAGTATTTAAGGTGTTGTGAAAACCTATAATGGAACTAGGGTTTTGAAGAGTGAAAAATTGACTTGGCTTAGGAAATTGTTAGAGCACATTTTAATGGTCAATTAGTGACCATTTTAGGTATGTTGACCATAAAATGGACTGAAAAATAGGATTGCAAAGTGGAGTTGCAGGCTGCCCTAGGACAGCAGCAGAGGGACTGAAAATTCAGTCCACTTGCACTTCCATAACTTGGGCTGTGTTGGTCCAATTGGTGTTTGGCCAATTGGACATGAAACTAAGCTTATAATGGCACATTTTTGCTGAAGAAACCATGCCCAAAAGATCAAAGCAAGAGGACCAAAACTTGGCCCCAATCCGGATACCCTGCAACTGATTCTGCAGAATGACCAAATGAACAGTAACTGTTCATTTGGCAATAACTCACTGTAGATTTGGTCAATTGACCTGAACTTTTTACAGCAACAAGTTAAGACATAGACAAACAACTTTCATGAAGAAACCTACCCCAAATTATGGCCAGAACCTATTCAAATATGCAGTCACAGTCACTATTCATGTTACTGTAGATATGGTAATTTCTGCAGAATGGAAATCCGGCCAGCTGTGGTTTTTGGACCATATCTGGAGCTACAAAACTCCAAATGGAGTGATTCAAAAAAGGAAATTCAACTAGACAAAATAAGGAACAACGTTTATGTTTTCCAATTCCTCAAATTTCCACTGTAACAGTTCCTAATGGAACAGTAAAGTTATGGTACAAAATCTGAAAAATCTGCTCCTTTGGTTTAATGCTTAGAAATGGTATTAACGCTTAATGCCAACAAGTTTTAAATACAAAATGTGGTATGTTGGGAGTGCCAAAGTCAATGTACATATTTTCTATCCAAAAGTCAACATTTTTGTTGACCAATGAGGTTAATAGTAACACCAAAACATGAAATTCACAAATTGAAGAATTTAATAGTTTCAAATGCCCTAGTATACCTAACAAGATTGGTTTGGATAGTTTGGCATGCCAATAGGGTTCAGTTAGTAGTACTGCACATGGCAAAAATGCCATTCTGTGATTTCATGGCTTTTAGCCATTCTGACTTTGCATTGAGACTTGGCCTTGTGCCTGAGATTATTCTGACTTGGTAGTTACATTTGCCTGCCGGGTGATGCATATGCGACCGATGGTGTGACGGCCCGAGGTATTAGATACCCAGTGCCAGTTTACCCGTTATCCAGTCCAGTCGTCTAGTGTAGGTTACTTGGGGCAACCAAATGAATAAAAGTGGACAATGTAAATAATATACAAATACCAAACAAATAAAACATATACATTCACTACACATTTAATTTCTTGCTATTTTCTTTTATTATATTATTGCACCACTAAGCATTATTGCTTAGCGCGTTGCTTTTGCCACGCATAGGTACTGGAGATACAGATCGTGAGCCCAGTAGACCGCAGACTGGGTGAGTCCATCTTGCAGTCCTGCACAGTGTCCGTGTCACCTCAACTTCTGCAGTGCATTGGTAGGACATTAGGTGTCATTTTGTCATTTTATAATTAAATTTTTATTTTCTCATATGTATTTGGGATTATGTAATGTATTTTGAGGTTCATGTAAATAATAAAGATTTATGGTTATGTATGGAAGTAATTTGAGCTTTTAATTGTTATTTATATATATGAGAACCCTGAGAAATGGATGTTTGAGAAATGAAAAGGTTATTGAGAACTGAAATTGAGAAATATTGTTGAGTTTTTGATATTGAGACTCTGTTGATGGATTGAAGTTGGGTTTGTTTGAAAATTATTTGGAAGTGTTTTCACAGGTTTCGAAGAACGGTTTTCTCCATTTTTAGCCGGTACTCCGCCGGATTTTCTTTAAAATTTTCGGAACCTTAAATGAATAATACTTTTGATAAATGGCTTAAATAAATTGTATTTCATAAATTATATGCAAAAGCATGATATAAATTAATTGAGGAATATTAGAGTATGCCGGTACACCGTGTGGCATTACTTACTCGGGTATACTGTACACGGGTAAGGGGTGTCACAGTTTTGATGTTATTATCTATAAACCAAGTTCAGTAATAAATTTGAGTATTTCTTATGGAGTTGAGTATGATATGAATGAATTGAATTTTGAAATACTGAAGTCATTTGAGAAATTGTGGAAATATATTGGTGGTTGACTGAGATCGATAATATGATTATATTGGAAGTGTTTTTAACAGATTCAGAAGAACTGTTTTTCCAATTTACAGTCGGCACTCTGTTGAATTTTCTATAAAATTTGCGAAACATTCAGATTAATCAAAATTATAAATAAATGAATTAAAAAGGGTACATTATAATGGAAATATGATTTGGTGCTCCAGCACACTGTGTGGCATATCTTGCTCGGCTACACTGTAGATGGGTAAGAGGTGTCACATTTAGTGGTATCAGAGCATTGGTTTAGGCATTTCTGGGTCTAGATAGAGTGCATACCATTGCATTGCATTTGTAAGTGTTGAGGCGACACTAATGCAGATCTATTTGTTTTGTTATTTTAATCAGGATATGGATCCTGCTTCGCAAAAAGCAGTTGATGAAGAGGTGGAGAGTTGTGCTCCACTAAGGGTTGAATCTGGAGGCAGGGGAGAATCTGCTCCACCAGTAGCTGAGGCACCAATCCAATCTCAGTTTACATTATTTCAGCAAATGACTGAATTTTATCGGCAAATGATGGGGGCAATTCTGCCACCACAATCACAACCACAACCTCCATCAGCACCATAGAAGTCCCATTTAGAGAAGTTGCGAAAACATGGGGCTGTGGATTTCTTTGGGAAGAAGGAGGATGACCCTATAATAGCAGAAAACTGGTTGGATAGAATAGTCAGAGTGTTGAAACAACTTCATTGCACCCCCGAGCAAAACCTAGAGGGTGCTGTGTCCCTACTTCAAGATAATGCATACCAGTGGTGGGACACAGTAACCAGTGAGGTGCAACCGGATCAGATCACCTGGGATTTCTTCCTCACAGAGTTCAGGAAGAAGTATATTAGTAAGGTATATTTTAAAGAGAGAATAAGAGAATTTATCAGTCTGAGACAGAGGAAATTATCAGTGGTAGAGTATGAGCGTGAATTCATTAGATTGAGCCGGTATGGGAGGGAGATAGTCCCTACAGAGGCAAAGAGGTGCAGAAGGTTCGAGGAAGGGCTCAATGACAATATCAAAGTCATGATAACAGCATTGGAGATCACGGATTTTGCCAAATTAGTAGATGTTGCATCAAAAGTGGAAAGAGTCTGAATAAATGAGCAAAATAGAAGGGAAAGACAGCAGAAGAGGGGTCCGGGTCAGTCCAGTTCATTCTCTGCTCCCAGTAAAAAGAGTAAGGGTCCTCCTTCTCAAGGTTCGGGACAACCACAAGGTCAGGGTCAGTCCCAGGGGCCCAGACCACAATTTATACCTAGGAGAGGCCACTCCACACCATCAGTGGGCAGCTCTCCAGGGACGATGTTTAGGGGACCAGCCCTAGTATCTTCTGCCTGTCCATACTACCAGAAGTGGCATAAGGGGGACTGTTGGTGAGTGACTGGTGTATGCTTACGGTGTGAATCTACAGAACATCAGATAAAAAATTGTCCGAAGAGGACTACTACAGTTGCTCCAACACAAGCTGATAGGCCTACCTCTGCACCTCAAAGGGGTAGGAAGTCCGATAAATCTAAGGCAACTGGTCCATCACTGAGGCCTGCATTTGAGTCAGCTGAGAGGCCAGAGGCCAGAGTACCTGCTAGAGCCTATGCCATGAGAGCCCAGGAGGAGCAAGATGCCCCAGATGTTATCAGGGGTACGTTCTTCCTCTACAACACATCTGTGCATGCATTGGTGGATCCAAGATCCACTCATTCATACATTTGCATCAAACTACCTGTAGAGAGGGGAGTTTTAGTAGAGGAGAGTGATCAAGAAATTTTAGTCATAAATCCACTAGGCCACAGTGTGGTAGTGAATAAGGTGTATAAAGGTTACCCGTTGAGGATTCAGGGGTATGAATTCTCAGCAGACCTAATTGAATTGCCCTTCCACGAGTTTGACGTGATTTTGGGAATGGACTGGTTGTCACGTCATCAGGCAATAGTTGATTGCAAATTAAAGAGGATTTCTTTGAAAACTCTTGAGGGTAATGAGATTTCAGTTGTGGGTGAAAGGACAGATTTCCTGTCCAATGTTATCTCAGCCACAATAGCAAGAAGATTGATGAGAAAAGGCTGTAAAGCTTACCTATCACACATGGTTGATACTAGGCAGGCTAAGCCGAACCTGTGTGATATACCCACAATAAGAGACTTCCAAAATGTGTTTCCTGAAGAATTACCTGGTTTACCACCAGAAAGGGAAGTCGAATTTGCTATTGAAGTAATGCCGGGTACAGCACCAATTTCTATTGCTCCTTATAGGATGGCACCCACTGAATTGAGAGAGTTGAAAATTCAGTTGTAGGAGTTACTCAATAAGGGGTTCATACGCCCCAGTGTGTCACTATGGGGAGCCCTGGTGCTATTTGTAAAGAAAAAGGATGGAACCTTGAGATTGTGTATTGATTACCAGCAGTTGAACAAAGTAAGTGTGAAGAATAAATATCCATTGCCCAGAATTGACGATTTGTTTGATCAGTTGAAGGGAGTCGGTGTATTTTCAAAAATTGATATCAGATTAGGGTATAATCAGTTAAGGGTAAAGGATGCGGATGCGTCAAAAACTGCATTCATAACTTAGTATGGGCATTATGAATTTCTAGTGATGCCGTTTGGGTTAACAAATGCACCAGCAGCGTTTATGGACCTTATGAACCGTATCTTCCATCCATATTTAGATCGGTTTGTAATAGTCTTTATTAATGATGTTCTGGTGTATTCCAAGACCAGGGAAGAACATGATAAACATTTGAAGATTGTTCTGCAAACCCTGCGAGAAAAGAAGTTGTATGCTAAGCTGTCCAAGTGTGACTTCTGGATGAGTGAAATCTCTTTCCTTGGACATATAGTATTAGCTGAGGGTATTAGAGTGGATCCCAAAAGGATAGAAGTAGTGATGGAATGGAAGCCTCCCAGAAATACAACTGAGGTCAGAAGCTTCTTGGGGCTAGCTGGGTATTACAAAAGATTTGTGAAGGGGTTTTCTCTCATAGCTGCTCCAATGACCAAGTTTTTACACAAAAATGTGAAATTTGACTGGAACGACAAGTGCCAAGCTAGTTTTGAGAGGCCGAAGGCTATGTTGACAGAAGCACCAGTGTTAACACAGCCAGTATCGAGAAAGGACTTTGTGGTTTACAGTGAAGCCTCGCATAATGAGTTAGGGTGTGTATTGATGCAAGAGGGGAAAGTGGTCGCCTATGCTTTCAGGCAGTTAAGGCCACATGAACAGGATTACCCTACTCATGACCTGGAGTTAGCAGCAATTATCTTCGCACTGAAGATATTGAGGCATTATTTGTATGGTGAAAAATTCTACATCTATACAGACCACAAAAGTCTAAAATATTTGCCAACCCAGAAGGAGCTCAATCTTAGATAGAGGTGATGGATTGAGTTCCTAAAGGATTATGATTGTGTGATAGATTACCATCATGGAAAGGCAAATGTAATTACTGATGCCTTGAGTAAAAAGTCCATCACAGCTTTAAAATCACTAAATGCTCGTCTGTCCTTAGCTCAAGATGGAGCTATTTTGGCTGAGTTACAAGTGAGGCCAAACCTGCTATAGCAGATACAAGATGGGCAGAAGGCAGATGAAAAATTAATGACTATTGTGGATAAAATTCTAGAGGGGAAGGAAATTGATTATGAGGTGAAAGCAGATGGGTGTCTGTACTATAGAGGAAGAGTGTGTGTACCAGATGATGGGGAACTGAAGACCAGTATTCTGAAAGAAGCACACACTAGTGTTTATGCTGTGCACCCGGGAAGCACAAAAATGTATAATGATTTGAAGTCTCATTATTGGTGGCCTGGTATGAAGAAAGATATAGCTGACTATGTTACTAAGTGTAGGAGCGGAAGCATGAAAAACACAAGTTTATATTATTGAAATTCAAAATTTTTCTTCTAGGGTCACATGCATCATGCAAGATTTATTTTTATCTATTTGATTTTAATGATAAACAGTATATTAAAACTCTTTTAATATATTTTTGGATCTATATTTTCCATTTAAGATTTTAGAATTAACAGATTAATTTATTAGAACCCTAGATTAGATCAAGAACAAGTGCACTAACCTGTTTGATGCACTGCAGTGTGTTTAGCACCTTTGGGATGCGCCTAGGACACCAGATGTTGTCCCTCTTGCTTGTCCACACCAAGATCACCAATGGTAGCCCCTTGAACAGCTTCTAAAGCTTTTCTAATTAATTAGAAAATTAGGTTTTGCCTTTTGAGAGATTACAGATATAAATAGGACACTAGAAACGATTTCTAGTATTTTTAATTCAAGAGATTATTGGGAAATCTCTTTGAATTGATGAGAGATGAAGAAGATGAAAGGGAGAGGTGCTTTGGGGCAGCACCAATGAAACAAATAGGAGCTAGGTATTTTTCTTTTCATCCTTTCCCTTATATAGCTAGGTCATCACTTAAAACCCTTGCCACATGTCACCTTCTGATTGGCTCTAGGTTTAATTGACCCAATCACATTGTGCCAAGTGTTAAACCTATATTTAATCTTGACTTTAATCATCTTACATTAAAAGACATATGGCAAGCTTATGTATAGTGCCATGTGTCACCATCTCATGGTGCCACATGTCACCCTGTGAAATGACCAAAATACCCTTGTGTCTTAATTTTGAGTTTTCAACCCAAAATAATTATTTCTCTTCTTCTAATCAATTTATATCAAATATAAATTAATTAATTAATCTCTATTAATTAATTTTTAATTAATTAAATTCATATTTAAATACTTTAAATATAAATTTAACTTATACTGTACATCCAATAACATAGATTTGGCTTCAAGCCATGCTAGGGACTTTGCAATCTAATTGCAAACCAAACCTATTTAATTAATCACTTAAACTCTTTAATTAATTAATTAAATCATATTTAATTTGGTGATTACTTGTGTATGTGTGTAACTTTCTAGGCTTATCACTAATTGGCAATTAGACATGATATTAACTCTTAATATCATCAGAACTCTTTCTTACCATAAATGATTTCTCTAAATCATTTTATGCACGTCATAGACCATGGTTAACACCTAGCATAGTATGCCATGGCCACCCAATTAGTAATAAGGTTTACCTTAAATGAACCTATAATCATATGTTACCATGCACTAGAATCTCTCTATTACAAAATTCCAACTCAAGCTGGAGTCATGGTTTATGTCAAACCCCATTTGCTATGAATATTATGTTCTCTTTTAATTCCAATTCTTGATTAAAAAGATTTTCTCATCAGAAACTCTTTTCTGAATAAATCTATCTGTCATGGCCAGGAACTTGAAATATCAAGAACAATTAAATGAACATAGGATTTTATCCCTATTTACTTAGAGGAACAGATTCCATCTTGATTAACACCTACCTTTATATATAACTAGTAGGAGCTAACACATGCCCATATACCCATACACAGTACAAGTATGAAAGCAGTATCAAACTCAAACCACCTATATACAAGATAATTGTGCTATCTCAAGTCTAAAGATTATATGCACTGATATGATTTATGTCACACCTTATCCCTTGTAAAGCACGATATGTTCCCATAGCATACCTAATGAATCACCGAACTCCACCTACCGATAACCCATTAGTTATGCTACAAAGGATTTTAATACAACCATAGCTTTTTATCTTATCAATTCTTTTGCGGAAAACTACATGAGAATAGTTAAAATTCCATGTAAACATTCATTGGAAATAATGATAGACTAAATATTGCAAAAGTTATATTTTCATAAGTCTCAAAGTAAAATACAAAATAGTTACAAACTCAAAATGCGATAGCAATGCAATGCTTTTAAATACAAACTGCTCAATATCCGTACATCCATACATATAGGTACAAAATACATCAAAAGGAAATTACAGGGGTATACCTACGATATATACCGATAATCAATACCAAAATGCTGCTTTCAAGTCTCTCACTCGGTAGCCTTCTCCTTTCCCTTACCTGTGATAGCATAAAGAAGCTATCGCTGAGTATATCACTCAGTGGTGCACAACTAATAACTTTAAAACTTAAGGTAAAACACAATTTGTCAAAGCATAATAAATCACATTTTTCTTAAGCATGAAAACTTCATAATAGTTCTAAGTTCATAAGAGCCATTTATTGGAATAACATTTTAAATGAGAAATCATACTTCATAAATACAATTCACAACGCATTAGTGTTGCCAACATCAACACACAGTTCAGGCCATGACACAAAATTTCACGATCAGTGCCGTGTTGTACACCACGACAAAACAATCTCAACCTCACTAACGGTTATTAATGAGGGAAGGGCTAGCTAGCTAATGAGTACTCATGTAGTCTTACCCCACTAACCGTTATTAATGGGAAACATAATCAATATCAATTACCAACCCCAAGTAGCCGTTACCACTGGGGAGTTCCAAAAGGGACTTTCATGCTAACTGTGGTTTCAAAATAGTTTCCAAAAATTTTCCATTCAACAATCACATTTGTAAACCAATAAACACATTTAAATTCATCATAATATCCAAATAAAGGTGGCAACACCTAAATTTCTTAAATACAAGAGAAAAACCAAATTTCAGTCAAAGTAAACTTGTTCAAAGCAAACTCATTCAATTTAACACATTCCAAGCAATTTACAAGTTAAAAACAAAGAAAATGTTAGTTGTGCACAAACCTTCAATGCTCTCTTTTCTTGTTACCTACTTCTCCTTATCCGTTCCAACTTCTTTTTCTACTAAAAATACACAAAAAGAATACCTCAATACCAATCTCAATTGCTGCCAAGAACTCATTACATGCATGTATAATACATCCCAAGTTAGCTTTGAAAATTTTAGAATATTTTGGTTTTGGGACAGCTTGGTGCCCCAATCTTTGAACCCAATTTTTACCTAGTTTCGATCATAATTTGGTGTGTTCTTCATGAAAATTGTTCATTTGGGTCTTAACTTTATTATCCTTTTTGAATCACCTAATTTGGAGCTGTGTAGCTCAAGTCATGACCAAAATACGGTTACTATTCACGTTACTATTCATGCTGCAGAATCAGCTCTGGCAGATTTATCAATCCAAATTCGTTCAGCAATTTGATCAAGTTAAGTCCATAATTTGGTCTAATGTTCTTCATACGAAATGTTCTACTATGTCTTAGGTTTCCATCAGTTTAAGAATCGCCTAAATCAGAGTTTTCTAGAAGGAGTTATGGCCATGCAAATTTTACTGTTCATATGGTAAATCTGTAATTCTGCAGATTTGATGATTCAAATTTACTCAGCAATTTGATTGGGTTAAGTCCATAATTTGGCCTCAAATTCTTCATATGAAATGTTCTAATATGTCTTAGGTTTCCATCGGTTTAAGAATCGCCTAAATTGGAGTTTTCTAGAGAGAGTTATGGCCATCCAAAGTTTACTGTTCGTATGGTCAAATTCTGCAGGTTCCAAAATTGTGTCTCTAAGTTCAAGCCAAGGTTTAGGCAATTTCTGGGCAGTTTCTAGGGTGGGTCTCTTCATGAAAATTCTAGCCCTATGTCTTAAGTTTCATTTCCAATTGGTTTCACACCAATTGGAGTTGTGTAGCTCAATTTATGGGCTATCAAACACACTGAACTCAGTGTGCTAATTCTGCCCTAGGTTTAAAATTTTCATTTCTTCAATTATTCCCTTTAACCAACCTCAATTCACATTTAATTCACCCAAAATGACTATAATTTAACATTGACACATCAATGGCACTTCCTAGCACAAACTCCACAATTTTCAAACACCAAAGTTTGCAATTTTCCTTAATCCTACCATTTCATTAATTTCATTCATCAACCCAACGTCAATTCAAACTAAATAAACCTCAAATGATCATAATTTAACACTACACACACCAATTTCACTCTCTAGCACCAAAACCCAATTTTTCCAAGAACCCTAATCTCCCATAATTCAATTTATGCAATCTCATGAAATCTTACTACTCCTAATCATGCATACTACTTCAATTTAACTTAGATTTATCATCAATTTAACTAAAATACATCAAAACCCTAATTTCCTCTAAGTTGGCCAAAACCCTAGTTTAGATTTCCATACATGTTTCCTTTCAATTTCTCATGAAATTTCATCATAAGTTAACTTTATTCAAGGCTTACACCACTAATCTAACATGACAAGAAACTTACCTCAAGTGATTTCTTTCCAACTTTAATTTTTCTTCCAATTTCTCTTGCTCTACTTGCTCCAATACCTCAATCAAATTTCTCTTTGATCTTTTCTTTTAGTGGGTTATGGGATTTATGAAGGGAATTGAAGTGAATCAAGACTTGGAAGGGAAAACAATGGTTGAAGAAGATTGGAGAAGAAGAGAAAAGAAGAGAAAGGGAGAGTGAAGATGGGTGGTGGCACATAGAGAATAAAAGGGAGGGGTTTGTCTTCTTTCATACCCATTTTATTTCTTTTAATTAGTTAATTAAGTTTAATTGTCACAAGCCCATTGGTCCCTTAATTTTTTTTGTAGGACAAAAATGCAATTTAAAATTCTAGATTTTTGCCTCTTTTATTTTCTTTTCACTTTTACTCTAATTTTTCCCTCAATATTTCTTCATAATTCAATATTTTATTTTCATTTAATTAAATTGATAATTTGGTCAAAAATCAACTCTTGAAGTGAATTGACCAAAATGCCCCTCATCGGATCATAATCCTTCTTTTTTTTTTTTTGACACCCGTTAAATCCTTAGGTCTTTGCTTCACTTGAATTTTTATTTTGTCTATCTTAATTAATTTTTTATTTATTTTTAGTCCTCAAGGTGTCTTTGAATAGTACTAGTCACGGACAAAAAATGGTACTATTTATAACTCGGAGGTTCGGGCTATTACAATTCTCCCCTCCTTAAAAATAAATTTCGTCCTCGAAATTTATCTGGTCTCAGTCTCTGAATAGTTGTGGGTGTTGTCTCCTCATGTCCTCCTGACGCTCCCATGTAGCCTCCTGGCCTGAATGATGGTTCCACAACACTTTGACTAGAGGTATCTGTTTGTTCCTCAGCTGCTTCACCTTATGTGCCAAGATCTTTATGGGCTCTTCATCATATGTCAGGTCTGGATTCACCTCAATCTCCTCTATTGGAAAAATGTGAGAGGGGTCTGATCTGTACCTCCTCAACATAGAGACATGAAAGACATTGTGAATCTTTTCTAACTCTAGAGGCAATGCAAGTCTATATGCCAATGGACCCACTCTTTCCAGAACCTCGTACGGCCCAATGAAGCGAGGACTTAGTTTCCCCTTTCTACCAAACCTCATGATCCTCTTCCATGAGGAAACTTTCAGGAACACCTTGTCACCCATACTATACCGAATATCTCTTCTCTTTAGGTCAATGTAGGACTTCTGTCTATCCATTGCAACTTTGAGTCTGTCTCTAATGAGCTTAACCTTTTCTTCTGTCTGCTGCACTAATTCTGGACCAATCAACTTCCTCTCGCCCACTTCATTCCAACACAAGGGAGTTCTACACTTCCTGCCATAAAGTGCTTTGTATGGCGTGACTGATAACTGTTGTTGTAGGCAAATTCAATTAAAGGCAAGTGTGTGTCCCAACTCCCTTCAAACTCAATCACACAAGCCCGAAGCATATCCTCCAAAATCTGAATGATCCTTTCGCATCGCCATCCGTCTGCGGATGGAATCTCAGATCTTGAAGTTCAATATAGTCTCTAGGGCTTTTTGGAGAATACCCCAGAATCTAGAAGTGAACCTAGGATCTCTATCAGACACAATAGACATTGGCACTCCATGCAACCTCACCACTTCGTCAATGTATAGTTTGGCCAATCTTTCCAGGTTATAATCCATTCTCACTGGCAAAAAGTGTGCAGACTTGGTCAATCTATCAACAATAACCCAAACTGCATCATGATTCTTTTGTGTACGTGGAAGTCCTGTCACAAAATCCATAGTGATTCTTTCCCATTTCCACTCGGGAATTGGCAATGGTTATAGCAACCCTGCAGGCACTTGGTGTTCTGCCTTTACTTGCTGACAAGTTAGGCATTTGGCAACATATTCTGCAATGTCTTTCTTCATTCCTCTCCACCAATAGTGCTCTTTCACACTTTTGTACATTTTGGTTCCACCGGGGTGTATTGCAAAAGGTGAATCATGTGCTTCCTTTAAAATGGTCTGCCTTAGTTCAACATTCTCAGGAATGCACATTCTGCCCTTATATAATAATAAGCCCTCATCATTTACTGATAATTCTGGTTTCTTGCCATCCCGAGCCTCTTCCATCAACTTCACATACTTATCATCCTTATGTGTAACTGTTTTAATTTGTTCTGTCAGCATTGGCTTCACTTGCCAAGTAGCTACCATCTGACCATCTTCATTAATCTCCAAATTAGCATGCAATGCCCTTAACTCATGCACCATGGACAATGGAGAAACCCTCAAACCAGCCATAGTCTTGCGACTTAAAGCATCAGCTACAACATTAGCTTTTCTAGGCTAATAGTCTATCAAACAATTATAATCTTTTACTAGCTCTAACCATCTCCTCTGCCTCAAATTTAACTCCTTTTGTGTGCCCAAGTACTTCAAACTTTTATGATCTGTGTTTATATAACATCTCTCCCCATACAAGTAATGTCTCCAGATCTTCAAGGCAAAGACAATGGCTGCCAACTCCAAGTCATGCGTGGGATAATTCCTCTCATGCGGTTTAAGCTGGCGTGAAGCATAGGCAATGACATTTCTATCTTGCATCAACACACAGCCTAATCCGTTATGAGAAGCATCACTATATATGGTATACTCCTTACCCAAAGTGGGCAAGGTTAAGACTGGAGCTTCAGTTAAATGCCTCTTTAACTCATCAAAACTTTCCTGGCATCGATCACCATCAAATTTTACATCCTTCCTAAGTAGCTTGGTCAGTGGAGATGCTAGTATGGAGAATCCCTTCACAAACCTTCGATAATACCCAGCTAAACCAAGGAAACTCCGAACTTCCGTGACATTTCTAGGTGGCTTCCAATTAAGAATGGCTTCTACTTTGCTAGGATCCACCTGGATACCTTCTGCAGATACAATATGCCCCAAAATGAAATCTCCTTTAGCCAAAACTCACATTTCGACAATTTGGCATACAACTACTTCTCCCTTAAGGTCTGCAATACTATCATCAAGTGCTTGTCGTGTTCCTCTGCATTCTTTGAGTACACCAAAATATCATCAATGAACACCACAACAAACTAGTCCAAATATGGCCTGAAGATAGTGTTCATTAGGCCCATAAAAGCAGCTGGAGCATTAGTCAACCCGAATGGCATTACCAAGAACTCATAGTGGCCATACCGAGTCCTAAAGGCAGTTTTAGGAATACTTTGCTCCTACACCCTCAACTGGTAGTAGCCCGATCTCAAGTCAATTTTGGAGAATACAGTTGCATCCTTCAACTGATCAAATAAATCATCGATCCGTGGCAGAGGATATCTATTCTTTATGGTCACCTTATTCAACTGTCTGTAGTCTATGCATAGGTGGAGAGTACCATCCTTCTTCTTCAAAAATAATACTGGTGCTCCCCAAGGTGACACGCTAGGGCGGATGAAACCCTTATCTAACAATTCCTGCAATTGTACCTTCAACTATTTCAACTCAGCAGGTGCCATCCTATAAGGAGTGATAGAGATTGGCTCCACACCAGGCATAGTCTCAATTTCAAACTGGACCTCTCTTTCTGGAGGCAATCCCGATAATTCTTCCGGAAAGACATTCGAAAAATCCCATATTGTAGGAATATCTTTAAGATCTAGACTCCCCACCTGGGTGTCTATCACATGAGTTAGATAAGCTTCACATCCCTTTCTAATCATCTTTCTAGCAAGTGTAGCTGAAATGATGTTGGATGGCAATAACTGTCTCTCCCCTTGTATCACTATGTCTGCATACTCGAGAAGACCAAAAGTGACTATCTTCAGTCTACAGTCGATCATGGTGTGATGCTTGGCTAACCAATCCATGCCCAAGATGATATCATAATCTCGGAAGGGCATGTCAATTAAGTCTGACAAGAATGCATGTCCTTGGATCACCAAAGGACAATCCTTATATAATTTGTTCACCCTAACCTCTTGTCCTAAAAGACTAGTCACTAGCACATCATAATCCAATTTCACACAAGGAATAGCAACAGAGCATGCAATACTGGCACTAGCATAAGAATGTGTAGAACCAGGGTCAAACAGCACATATACATCTCTATCAAAAATGGAGAAAGTACCAGCCACAACATCTGATGTCTCAGCTTCATCCCTCTGGCGCATGGTGTACACCTTGACTGGTGCACCACTATGCTCTGGTTGGCTCACTGTGCCCTGGCTGCCAGAAGTGTTACCTCTACCCCTGCCTCAGCCTCTACTAATTGTCTACTATCCTCTGGAAGCAAAACCTTGAACAGATCCCTCAGTGGTAGTAGTCGGCCCAGATCTGTGGGCACTTGTGCAATCTCTAGCAAAATGCCCACTTCCACCACAGTTGTAACAGGCTCCTATGGCCTTATAACATACTCCTCCATGAGTCCTGCCACAAGTTTCACAAGCACAGGTAGGAGAGGAACCCCTAGATGTCTGCTGTCCGGATCTAGGTGGCCTCTGCCCTGAGAATCCTCCCCTACTAGATCCTTTGTTACTTGGTCCCCCAAAGCTCTTCCTCTTACCCGAATTGTTACTTGGACTCTGACCTGTAGGCTTACTGCTCTTCTCTTTTTCAGTGGTTACCTTCTCAGATGCCTTTCCAGTTCTATCCTTTCCAATTCAAGGGCCTGTGATATCAACCCAGAGAAGTTGTCATGTCGAAACCCAACCACTTGCAATCTCAAACTAGGCCTCAAACCGGCCTCAAACCGTTTGCATCTGTCTCTACTGGTAGTGAGTAGGCTTCCAGCATAGTGGCTGAGGCGAGAAAAGTCTCTCTCATACTCAGCTATAGTCTTGTTCCCTTGCTTCAAACTGAGAAACTCTTGCAGCTTCATATCCACATAGGTATCAGGAACATACTTCTATCTAAACTCCCTCAGAAAGTCATCCCATGTCAGCACTGGCAGCTCAGCCAAACTGTGGGGAATGGTCTTCCACCACTCATATGCATCTCCATGCAGCAAGGAAATTGAATATTCAAACTTCAACTCATCTGTGCAGTGTAATTTCTTGAAGACCCTCTCCATCCGTTCTAACCATTACTCAGCTTCCAATGGGTCCACTATACCCTTGAACTCTGTTGCCCTATACTTCATTAACATTTCATATTGTCTGGCTGGGGATGGTGGTTGCACTGGAGGTGCTTGCACAGGAGATTGGACTGGTATATTGCCAGCCATTTCTTTGAGCGACCGAGCAGAAATCGCATGGGTAGGATGGGTGCGGTGATCCATCGGCATTACGAGGAGCCGGGCTTCCCCTATACCTTAGTCACATCGATTGCTCTACTGTGTGATCCCCCTCTTCCATATTGAATCACAAGGAATTCTACTCCCTGAACAACCAACACAAGGAGATTTCCCCCCATTAGTCCATATTTATGATGTAATGCACTATATGTATCAATAATGACAATTGAGCAGTTATACATATAAAAAATTTTCAAACATGCAATTTCAAAACTTGTATAAAAACCAAAGATCTGATACCACTAAAACATGTCACACCTTATCCCTTGTAAGGCACGACATGTTCCCATAGCATACCTAATGAATCACCGAACTCCACCTACCGATAACCCATTAGTTATGCTACAAAGGATTTTAATACAACCATAGCTTTTTATCTTATCAATTCTTTTGCGGAAAACTGCATGAGAATAGTTAAAATTCCATGTAAACATTCATTGGAAATAATGATAGACTAAATATTGCAAAAGTTACATTTTCATAAGTCTCAAAGTAAAATACAAAATAGTTACAAACTCAAAATGCGATAGCAATGCAATGCTTTTAAATACAAACTGCTCAATATACGTACATCCATACATATAGGTACAAAATACATCAAAAGGAAATTACAGGGGTATACCTACGATATATACTGACAATCAATACCAAAATGCTGCTTTCAAGTCTCTCACTCGGTAGCCTTCTCCTTTCCCTTACCTGCGACAGCATAAAAAAGCTATCGCTGAGTATATCACTCAGTGGTGTACAACTAATAACTTTAAAACTTAAGGTAAAACACAATTTGTCAAAGCATAATAAATCACATTTTTTTTAAGCATGAAAACTTCATAATAGTTCTAAGTTCATAAGAGCCATTTATTGGAATAACATTTTAAATGAGAAATCATACTTCATAAATCACAATTCACAAAGCATTAGTGTTGCCAACATCAACACACAGTTCAGGCCATAACACAAAATTTCACGATCAGTGCCGTGTTGTACACCACGACAAAGTAATCTCAACCTCACTAACCCTTATTAATGAGGGAAGGGCTAGCTAGAAAATGAGTACTCATATAGTCTTACCCCACTAACCGTTATTAATGGGAGACATAATCAATATCAATTACCAACCCCAAGTAGCCGTTACTACTGGGGAGTTCCAAAAGGTACTGTCATGCTAACTGTAGTTTCAAAACAGTTTCTAAAAATTTTCCATTCAACAATCACATTTATAAACCAATAAACACATTTAAATTCATCATAATATCTAAATAAAGGTGGCAACACCTAAATTTCTTAAATATAAGAGAAAAACCAAATTTCAGTCAAAGTAAACTTGTTCAAAGCAAACTCATTCAATTTAACACATTTCAAGCAATTTACAAGTTAAAAACAAAGAAAATGTTAGTTGTGCACAAACCTTCAATGCTCTCCTTTCTTGTTACCTACTTCTCCTTGTCCGTTCCAACTTCTTTTTCTACTGAAAGTACACAAATAGAATACCTCAATACCAATCTCAATTGCTGCCAAGAACTCATTACATGCATGTCTAATGCATCCCAAGTTAGCTTTGAAAATTTTAGAATATTTTGGTTTTGGGACAGCTTGGTTCCCCAATCTTTGAACCCAATTTTTACCTAGCTTCGATCATAATTTGGTGTGTTCTTCATGAAAATTGTTCATTTAGGTCTTAACTTTACTGTTCACGTCACTATTCATGCTGCAGAATCTGCTCTGGCAGATTGATCAATCTAACTTCGTTCAGCAATTTGATCAAGTTAAGTCCATAATTTGGTCTAATGTTCTGCATACGAAATGTTCTACTATGTCTTATGTTTCCATCAGTTTAAGAATTGCCTAAATCGGAGTTTTCTAGAAAGAGTTATGGCCATGCAAAGTTTACTGTTCATATGGTAAATCTGCAGTTCTACAGATTTGATTATTCAAATTTGCTCAGCAATTTGATTGGGTTAAGTCCATAGTTTGGCCTCAAGTTCTTCATATGAAATGTTCTAATATGTCTTAGGTTTCCATCGGTTTAAGAATCGCCTAAATTGGAGTTTTCTAGAGAGAGTTATGGCCATCCAAAGTTTACTGTTCATATGGTCAAATTCTACAGGTTCCAAAATTATGTCTCTAAGTTCAAGCCAAGGTTTAGGTAATTTATGGGCAGTTTCTAGGGTGGGTCTCTTCATGAAAATTCTAGCCCTATGTCTTAAGTTTCATTTCCAATTGGTTTCACACCAATTGGAGTTGTGTAGCTCAATTTATGGGCTGTCAAACACACTGAACTCAGTGTGCAAATTCTGCCCTAGGTTTAAAATTTTCATTTCTTCAATTATTCCCTTTAACCAACCTCAATTCACATTTAATTCACCCAAAATGACTATAATTTAGCATTGACACATCAATGGCACTTCCTAGCACAAACCCCACAATTTTTAAACACCAAAGTTTGCAGTTTTCCTTAATCCTACCATTTCATTACTTTCATTCATCAACCTAATGTCAATTCAAAATAAATAAACCTCAAATGATCATAATTTAACACTACACACACCAATTTCACTCTCTAGCACCAAAACCCAATTTTTCCATGAACCCTAATCTCCCATAATTCAATTTATGCAATCTCATGAAATCTTACTACTCCCAATCATGCATACTACTTCAATTTAACTTAGATTTATCATCAATTTAACTAAAATACGTCAAAACCCTAATTTTCTCTAAGTTGGCCAAAACCCTAGTTTAGATTTCCATACATGTTTCCTTTCAATTTCTCATGAAATTTCATCATAATTTAACTTCATTCAAGGCTTACACTATTAATCTAACATGACAAGAAACTTACCTCAAGTGATTTCTTTCCAACTTTAATTTTTCTTCCAATTTCTCTTGCTCTACTAGCTCCAATACCTCAATCAAAATTCTCTTTGATCTTTTCTTTTAGTGGGTTATGGGATTTATGAAGGGAATTGAAGTGAATCAAGACTTGGAAGGGAAAACAATGGTGGAAGAAGATTAGAGAAGAAGAGAAAAGAAGAGAAAGGGAGAGTGAAGATGGGTGGTGGCACATAGAGAATAAAAGGGAGGGGTTTGTCTTCTTTCATACCCATTTTATTTCTTTTAATTAGTTAATTAAGTTTAATTGTCACAAGCCCATTAGTCCCTTAATTTTGTTTTTTAGGTAAAAAATGTAATTTAAAATTCTAGATTTTTGCCTCTTTTATTTTCTTTTCACTTTTACTCTAATTTTTCCCTCAATATTTCTTCATAATTCAATATTTTATTTTCATTTAATTAAATTGATATTTTGGTCAAAAATCAACTCTTGAAGTGAATTGACCAAAATGGCCCTCATCGGATCATAATCCTTCTTTTTTTTTTTTGACACCCATTAAATCCTTAGGTCTTTGCTTCACTTGAATTTTTATTGTGTCTATCTCAATTAATTTTTTATTTATTTTTAATCCTCAAGGTGTCTTTGAATAGTACTAGTCACGGACAAAAAATGGTACTATTTATAACTCGGATGTTCGGGCTGTTACAATTTATGACAATACATTGATAAAAGTAAACTCAATGTGCTTGTCACAAATGTCACTGGTTCGACCTACTTATCATGTATAAGTGCCTATCATGTTTGTTATATGGCATGAGACTCACCATTCCATCTTATTTACATCTCATATAAACAACTTGGGAACAAACATGATTACAATCTTTCTGGATAAGTCATGTCCTTATTGTGAAGTATCCTTGATTGTGAACCTATTTATGATTCTTTGTGCTAGAAATACTGTCACTCATATTCTTAACAACTTAAGAATAGAATTTCTAACAAAATATCAATGGACCTTTTCTATAACACATAAATATATTATATAAACGGAAAAGTGAAAATGCCTTTTATTAATAAAAATATGTACAAGATACATACTGAATGATATGCTCTAGGGCATACTACTAATAATCTCCCATTAGCACTAGAGCCATTCATTACAATATCTTAGACCCATCTTCTCAAGATTTCGGTCTAATTGTGCTTTTGACAAAGGCTTAGTGAATGGATTAGCTGGATTTTTCAGCTGATGCTATGTTCTGCATGGCTATATTGCCTTGCCCAACTATCTCTCTGATAATGTGATAGCGCCTTTCTATGTGTTTGGACTTCTAGCGAGACCGAGGTTCCTTATATCCAAGTAGCTTCTTTTGCAGCATCTGGTGTAGCAAAATACTCAGCCTCGGTAGTGGAATCTGCAATCATACCCTGTTTGGAACTGTTCCAACTGACTGCACTTCCATTACAAATGAACACATACCCTGAGGTAGACTTTCTATCATCGATATCTGATTGGAAATTAGAATCAGTATGATCATTCAATTGCAAGTCACCACCTCCATATATTAAGAATAAATCCTTAGTTCTTCTCAAGTACTTAAGGACATTCTTGACAGCTATCCAGCATTCCAAACCTGGATTGTATTGGTACTTGCTAGTCAAACTAACAGTATATCCGATATCCAGCCTAGTACACTGTCACACCCTACCCCTCTGTAAGGCATGACATGATCCCGTAGTATACCTAATGAATTACCAACTTCGTTTACTGATAACCCATTAAATACACTATAAGGGATTTTAAAACTTTTCTTACTTCTTTTTACAGTGGTGAGCACTATTTACAGGTGTTAAAAACTTTTTTTTGAACTGAAGTGAAACAGCTAACACATTTGAATTATTAGTAATTTCTGTAAAAATTTTAGCGGAGTGCCATCTGTATTTTGAATAAAGCAGTTCTTCAAAAACCTGTAAAAAGCACTTCAAATATATTTCTCAATCTCAAACTCCAACATTTAATCAACACAATATGTTTCTCAACTCGAAACCACAATAATTTTTCAATATTTCCAAAGGCTGAGATAAAAGAAATATAGTATAAATTTTTCAAGCCAAAATAATTCACAATTTATTTTTACAACTTCAATGTACAATTTTAATTTACAACTGCTCAAAACCAAGAATACTATATACATACACTGATCATACATTATAATACAAAATGCAAAATATGGTATACTCAATATACCCGATGATCTCTCACTGAAGCACTAGCAGCCTAGTCTGCTGCCCTATCAGTCTGTTACCTGCGACAGCAATGAAAAGCTATCGTTGAGTAAAATTTACTCAGTGGTACACAATAACAATTTGAAATGCGATATATAAATATTTTATTAACAATTCACAAATAAAATGATTCACAATTCCATTTCACAATTTACAAAGTTCATATAACACAAATTTGATCAAATAACTGAGTAACACAGTTTTGCCTATCAATAACACAATTTGATCAAATAACTTAACAATACAATTTTGCCAATCAACAACACAATTTAGGCCATGACATAATTTTTCCACACATGCCATGTTGTACACCACGATAAGACACTCACCCCAATAATCGAAATCAATGAGGGTGGAAGCTAGCTAAATAATGAGTACTCATCCACACTCACCTCAGACTGACAAGTCAAGAGGGAGGAATATAGTCATACTCACCCCATAAATGGAGGAGGAATATAGTGTACTTATTAGAGCACTTGCAGGCATTACATATCGCCATCCCTACAAGCTCTTGGGTTCACGCGTGAGAGTTCCCAGGAATCGTAGGCGTTATGTATCGCCGTCCCTACTTTGCTCCGATACCACTAAACACAATTTATCTCAAAATTTTCTTTTACAAAGTGGGCAACTCAATAATTTCCAAAACCAAAACAATAAAAAATTATTCATAACTCATTTCTCCAAATAAATTTGCTAGTAAAAGCAGTGAATATAAAAGTATTGTGCACGGATACAATTTAAAACTATAATGTTCAATTAAATTTTTATATAGAAAATGAGAAGTCAAAATTATTGTGCACAAACAAAATTTAAAACAATAACATACAAATAATCATAATTTATTTCAATTGAAAAATTCAAAAGAAATAACTATTGTGCACAAACATAATTTAAAACAATAACATACAAATAATCATAATTTATTTCAATTGAAAAATTCAAAAGAAATAACTATTGTACACAAACCTCTGATAACTGTCTCTTGCCTCTGACTCAGTGTTTCCTTCCCTTTCCCTGAGTCTTTGCTAAATGAGAAACACAACTTGAAGTGTTTCAGTACTAATTTAAGCTGTTTCTAATAATAAGGTTCAATAATTAATTTATCGAATTCTATTATTTCTTTAGTCAACCTAAGATGTTGACCCTCGATGCAGTCTAGGTGAATTAGGTTTCAATGTTACCAATATGTCAAATTTTTATAGCCTTTTAGTGTTGGTACATGTTACCCAATTCATTTCCATGTATAGTGCACTTTAGTGCAATTTGTCGGATTCTAGTATACCAATTTGACCTAACCGAATGACTTAGTTCCCTTGGTTTTCGGGTTTCGGTCAAAACTACAAACTTGTAGATCTATGTCTTATTGCACGCGGGGCAAAATTTCAGGTCATTCTAAGTTTATTAGACCAAGTTATGGTCATTTTACTATTGTTGGTCAAAGTGCATCAAAATTGGTCACTTTTGGTCATTTTAGGTCATTTTAGGTTCGGTCAGTTTTTGGACCCGAACTTATGAAAGCTATTTGACTTACTTATGGTCATTTCTAGGCTTTGGTGTCCTCATAAGACTTGTAGATATATGTCTCAACTATTCATGGTAAAAATTTCAGGTTAATTGGACCTGTTTTGAGTGAGTTATTGCCAAAAGACTAACTGCTGCCCAAATGATCAATTTTCAGGCCTTAAATGCACTAATCCAGATTTGGTCATTTTTCAAGTTACCTTCCAAGCAGAATTTTGGTAAGCTTCCTTCATGAAAGTTGGCACTTTTTGTGCCTATTTTCACCTTCAATTGGTCTCATACCAATTGGAGCCACACACTTAAGGTTCTAGGCTAAATTACACACTGCCCTATTGCACATTGTCCATCACTCAATCAAAGGACACATTTAACATTACCAAGTTACACATTCATGCCATTTTTGTTTTGTACCATAACCTAAACACATTTCACAACACATTTTTGGTCACTTTGGTAGCTTATAACCACACTCAATATACACCTTATAGTACAAAATTTACCAAGTCCAATTTACACACAATTTAACTACATAATATGGCTCATTTGCATGTCCACATTCAAACCCTTATACACATACACAAGCTGCCACAACAAGTGCCATAATTCAACCATACAACTACATAAACTAAACTATGAAATAACATTTTTTTGGTTCACAATTCAAGCTGCCGATTTATACCTCACTTTGAATAAAGTTCCAAGCTTCCAAATTCAAGTATACATTCATATATACTTAGTATACATCACCCAATTTATTCCTACACATATAAACACTTAATCAACCCTTTAATCTACCATTTACAAGCAAGAATAAACTACCCTTAAGGAGTTTCCATGGCTGCCAAAAATAAACATCTCCCTTAATATATTAATCTCCAAAATTCTCTCCACAATTCAAGTACCCATAACATCCTCACAAACTTTAATTAAGCAATAATAAAAAACACATACTTACTACTTTGGAAACTCTTCAAAACCTCTCCAAAACTTGGTCTTCTTGTTACCTATCTACTGCCCAAGGTGTATGGACAACTTTTAATGAAGGGAAGTGCCAAGAAACATGCTTGGATCAAGTTTGCATGGAGCTTTCAAGTGGACGGCAATGGTGGATTCCCTCAAGACACTTTTAGCTGGCTCTTTGGGAGCTTGACGAAGAAGATGAAATCTATCCAAAATGATGAGTAAGTGGTCCACTTTGATGAGTGAGTGGAGCACTAAGTTATGTTTAATGTTTATTTATTCAAAAGTTTCATTTTCCCATATTTAACTCCCCATTTTTGCTATTTACATTAAGTACCACTAATTTAATTTTTCATGACATTTTCCAAGTGTAATATCATTTATTTTTAATGGAAATTTAGGTCAAAATACAACTCGAGGTGTCAAATGACCACAATGCCCCTATTCAGGTTACATTCTCGATTTTTCGGTAACGTCAGATTTTATCCGTTTTTCGATTTCTCACTTTCCTTTGTACTAATTAATTAATTTTTTTTGATATTTCTAATAGTATTTACATGTCAATAGACATTTATTTAAGTCTTAAAAATATTTTTCGGGGTTCCCCACGGTTCAGGGCTAGTCAACGGTCCACGCCGTGACTTACCGGTGCGGTCACTCATCGCTAGAGTTTTTGGCTCGTTTAACTTGGTTACATTTCATTGCTATTATTTTTCCTTTGTTTTTCTTGTATTTTCTTTTCTTGTATTTCATTATTTTATGTCTCCTCATCAATATCTAAGTGTAGTTCTAGGCATCCTAGCTGTCTGGACAACACTGGTCACTGGAACAGTAGAACGCACTACCGAACTTAGGGGTGTTACAATTCCCCCCCCCCCCCCCCCAAAAAAAAAAAAAAAATTTCGTCCGCGAAATTTTATCCAATAGCCATCTTACAATAGTCATACGTTTATTTTCTCCTTTCTATATGATCGTAATGTCTTTTTTCCCTCGAATTTGTATAAGACTTTTAACAATCTAATACAATATTTGATTTGTTTATATAACACCAATCTTCTCTTACTATTGTGCTGTCTAATATTTCGATTCATGTTCCTTCTTGAACGACCCTTGAGGTTATGTTAGAATGATTTATCTAGTCATTGGTCCTCTGACCATTCTAGTCAATAGTCTTCCTCACATTCGTAACATTTCTTTATTATATCTGAACCAACTATTCAAATTTTTACTTCCACAATTCTTTTTATCTATTAATATTCTATAACTTACTTCCTTTTGTACTGAACTATAACCTTTTGATTTTCTAACTTTTGAGTTTTAAATCCCTAAGTAGGATTTTCAAACTTATTTCTAACAATTAAATTCTGTCCTGGCATAACTATACCAAAACAGATGCTGTTGGAAACTATTCTCATCTTGGTGTACTATTAAGTACTACGTAGCTCTACACAATAATCTCAAGTCAGTACTATAGTCTGCAGCTTACAGTATAAATATCAAGAACATTGCATAGTTACTACGATACATCCCAATAGATCAAATTTTTCGATATTTTATCTTTTTCGAATTTACTGATATTCGAATCTTATTCTGATTACAATATCCATTAACAATTACTAACAGTAACATCCTTGCCTTCATTTAGAGCAATTCTATTACCGTAACTTACTTTTACGTCCTCTTGCCTTACATTAAGTAGGCTTGCCGTTTAGCTTTATAATTTATGGTGTGTTAGAAAATACTTGTCAATGATAAACTCTTTTAAAACTAATTTCACTTGCTATCACAATCCTTATCTTAAAGGACTAATCACTAATGCATCAAGATTTATTCCCCTGTAAAGGAATAACAACAGAACATATAATTCTAACACTAACATAAAAGTATGTAGATTCCAGGTCAAAAAATACATAAATGAAGAGTGCCATCCTTCTTCTTAACAAACAATACTGGCGCTCCCCATGGTGACACACTAGGGTGGATGAAGCCCTTTTTAAGTAGTTCTTGCAACTGTATCTTCAACTCCTTCAACTCTGCTGGTGCCATTCTATATGGTTTTATGGAGATTGGATCCACACCAGGCATAACATTAATTTCAAACTGCACCTCTCTTTCTGGAGGTAATCCTGGCAATTCATCAGGAAACACATCTGGAAAGTCATATACTGTAGGGATGTCCCTCAATGCTGGACTCCCCACTTGGGTGTCTACCACATGTGCCAAGTATGCTTCACATCCCTTTCTGATCATTTTTCTGGCTAGTGTAGCCGAAATGACATTTGATGACAATAGCTGCCTCTCCCCATGTATTACCATATCACTATACTGAGGAAAACCAAAAGTGACTGTCTTCAATCTACAGTCAATCATGGCGTGATGCCTGGCTAACCAATCCATGCCCAAGATGATATCATAATCTCTGAAGGGCATTTTAATGAGATCAGATAGAAAAGTGTGTCCTTGGATCACCAAAGGACAATCCCTATACATTCTATTAACCCTGACCTCTTGTCCTAACGGACTGGTTATTAGCACCTCAAAGTTCATTTTTTTGTATATGGAACAGCAATGCAATCAATGATGCTAGCACTCACATAAGAATGGGTAGAACCCGGATCAAATAACACAAACACATCTTGATTAAAAGTTGAGAAGGTACCAGCCATAACATCAGATGTTTCAGCTTCTTCTCTCTGTCTCATTGCATAGACTCTGACTGGAGCACTGTCTTACTCTGATTGTTTCACTGTGCCTTGGCAGCCTGCTGGGTTACCTCTACCCCTGCCTCTACCTCTGCTGGGTGGTTGTGAACCTCTGGTGACAGGGCTCTGAACTAACCCTTCAGCAGTAGTAGAAGGTGGTCCAACTCTACGGGCACTGGTGCAGTCCTTGGTAAAGTGTCCTATGCCTCCACAGTTATAACAGGCTCCTATGGCCTTGTAGCATACCCCACCATGATTTTTACCACAAGTTTCACATTGGCAGGGAGGGTAGGAACTTCTAGTTGTTCGATGACTGGACCTTGGTGGTCTCTGCCTTGATGATCCACCCCTGTTATATCCTTGAGCTTGGGGCTCCTCAAATTCTTTTCTCTTCCTCAAATTACTGCTTGAGCTCTAACCCATAGGTTTCTCCCTCTTCTTTATTTCATTTTGCCCTTGTGGGGGTTGGGTCTATACTTGGGCTTGGGCTGACAGATTGTAACACCCCGAACCTCCGAGTTATGAATAGTACCATTTTTGGTCCGTGACTAATACTATTCAAAGACACCTTGAGGACCAAAAATAAATAGAAAATTAATTGAGATAGACACAATAAAAATTCTAGTGAACAAAAAAAAAACTAAGGATTCATCGGGTATTATAAAAAGAAGGATTATGACCCGATGAGGGGCATTTTGGTCAACTAAAACATGTCACACCTTATCCCTCGTAAGGCATGACATGTTCCCGTAGCATGCCTAATGAATCACCGAACTCCACCTACCGATAACCCATTAGTTATGCTACAAAGGATTTTAAAACAAACCATAGCTTTTTATCTTATCAATTCTTTTGCAGAAAACTGTATGAGAATAGTTAAAATTCCATGCAAACATTCATTGGAAATAATGATAGACTAAATATTGCAAAAGTTACATTTTCATAAGTCTCAAAATAAAATACAAAATAATTACAAACTCAAAATGTGATAGCAATGCAATGTTTTTAAATACAAGCTGCTTAATGTTCGTACATCCATGCATATAGGTACAAAATACATCAAAAGGAAATTACAGGGGTATGACTACAATATATACCCACAAACAATACCAAAATGCTGCTTCCAAGTCTCTCACTCGGCAGCCTTCTCCTTTCCCTTACCTGCGACAGCATAAAGAAGCTATCGCTGAGTATATAACTCAGTGGTGGACAACTAATAACTTTAAATCTTAAAGTAAAACATAATTTGTCAAAGCATAATAAATCACATTTTTCTTAAGAATGAAAACTTCACAATAGTTCTAAGTTCATAAGAGCCATTTATTGGAATAACATTTCAAATGAGAAATCACACTTCATAAATCACAATTCACAAAGTATTAGTGTTGCCAACATCAACACACAGTTCAGGCCATGACACAAAATTTCATGATCAATGCCGTGTTGTACACCACGACAAAGCAATCTCAACCTCACTAACCGTTATTAATGAGGGAAGGGCTAGCTAGCTAATGAGCACTCATGTAGTCTTACCCCACTAACCATTATTAATGGGAGACATAATCAATATCAATTATAAAACCCCAAGTAGCTGTTACTACTGGGGAGTTCCAAAGGGACTGTCATGCTAACAGTGGTTTCAAAACAACTTTTAAGAGTTTCTAAATCAATAATCACGTTTGCAAAATAATAGCATATTCAAATCATCATAAAATCCATAAAAGGGGTGGCAACACACAAATTCCTCAAAATCAAGAGAAAAACATACCTCATTCAAAATAAACTCATTTCAAATCAAACTCATTCAAATAAACTTATTCAAATCAATTTACGAAGCTAAAACAAAGAAAAATGTTAGTTGTGCACAAACCTTCAATGCTCTCCTTTATTGTTACCTACTTCTCCTTGTCCGTTCCAACTTCTTTTTCTACTGAAAATAAACAAATAGAATACCTCAATACCAATCTAAATTGCTGCCAAGAACTCATTATATGCATGTCTAATGCATCCCAAGTTAGCTTTGAAAATTTTAGAATATTTTGGTTTTGGGACAGCTTGGTGCCCCAATCTTTGAACCCAATTTTTACCTAGTTCTGATCATAATTTGGTGAGATGTTCTTCATGAAAATTGTTCATTTAGGTCTTAACTTTATTTTCCTTTTTGAATTGCCTAATTCGGAGCTGTGTAGCTCAAGTTATGCCAAAAACACCATTACTGTTCACGTCACTGTTCATGCTGCAGATTTTGTTCTAGCAGATTTATCGATCCAACTTTGTTCAGAAATTTAACCAAGTTAAGTCCATAATTTGGTCTAATGTTCTTCATATGAAATGTTCTACTATGTCTTAGGTTTCCATCGGTTTAAGAATCGCCTAAATCGGAGTTTTCTAGAGAGAGTTATAGCCTTGCAAAGTTTACTGTTCCTTTGGCAATTCTGCAGTTTTGCAGATTCAGTAACTCAACTTTGCTCAATACTTTGATTGGGTTAATGGCATAATTTGGGTTTGTGTTCTTCATGAAAGTTTTAGGCCTATATCTCATATAACTACTGGTAAAATTTCAGGTCATTTTGACCTGCCTAGCTCGAGTTATGACCCAAACACGATTACTGTTCATGTGTACTGTTCATACTGCAATTTTTCAAGTTTGGTCAGTTTGTTCACTAGGTTTTGGTCACTTTTTGGGCATGCTTCCTAAATGAAAATTGTGTCATTTAGTGCCTATTTTCAGTCCCAATTGGTCCCATACCAATTGCACTTGTAAAATTTCATTTTTGATCCCTCAAAGTTGACTTTTGGTCATACTTCATACCCAATCCGAATTTGGCTTTGATTTAAACACTTCTCACACACTTAATTAGGTCACAAATGGCCATTTCTTTCCTTAAACTATGTCAAAGACATCATTTAGCACTTCTTCACATTTTTGGTCTTTAAACCCTAATGTTCAAAACCCTAATTTTTCTCCCATTTGGCCAAAACCCTAGTTTAGGTTCCATATATGTTTTCTTTCATTTTCTTATGAAATTTCATCATAAATTAACTTCATTCAAAGCTTATACAACTAATCTAAAATGAAAAGAAAATTACCTCTTGTTGATTTCTTTCCAACTTCACTTTTCTTCCAATTCTTGTTCTCCTTGCTTTTAATCTCTCAATCAAAGATCTCTTTGATGTTTTTTTTTTAGTGGGCTATGAAATTTATGAAGGGAATTTAAGGGAATTAAAACTTGGGAGGGGAAATCAATGAGGGAAAGAAGTGGAAGAAGAAGAGAAAAATAGAGAGAGAGAGAAAGAGAGAAGAGAGGGTGGTGGCCTCTTATGAAAAAAAAGAAATGAAGAAGACATTTGTCTTCTTATATATATATATATATATATATATATCCCCAAAATTAGCTTATTAAAATTATAAATTTTAATTGTGTCATAAGGATAATTAAACTTAAATTTTTATTCCCTTTTTTTTTTTTACATTTACACTTAATTTTTCCTTTTAATTAAATAATTAAATTTAACTATCAAAAGCCCATAAGTCTTTCATTTTAATTTTGTCATAATGGAAATGAAAGTTTAAGTTTTAATTTCTTAAATTTTCTCTTACATATTTTTATTTGAATTTTTCTTTAATTTTTATCCCATAATTCAATTCATTAATTTCATTTAATTTAATTGACATTTTGGTCAAAAGTCAACTCTTGAGGTGAATTGACCAAAATGCCCCTCATCGGGTCATAATCCTTCTTTTTATAATACCCGATGAATCCTTAGTTTTTTTTTTGTTCACTAGAATTTTTATTGTGTCTATCTCAATTAATTTTCTATTTATTTTTTTGGTCCCCAAGGTGTCTTTGAATAGTATTAGTCACGGACCAAAAATGGTACTATTCATAACTCGGAGGTTCGGGGTGTTACAATTCTCCCCTCCTTAAAAATAAATTTCGTCCTCGAAATTTACCTGGTCTCAGTCTCTGAATAGCTGTGGGTGCTGTCTCCTCATGTCCTCCTCACGCTCCCATGTAGCCTCTTGGCCTGAATGATGGTTTCACAGCACTTTGACTAGAGGTATATGTTTGTTCCTCAGCTGCTTCACCTCATGTGCCAAGATCTTTATGGGCTCTTCATCATATGTCAGGTTTGGATTCACCTCAATCTCCTCTATTGGCAAAATGTGAGAGGGGTCTGATCTGTACCTCCTTAACATGGAGACATGGAAGACATTGTGAATCTTTTCTAACTCCGGAGGTAATGCAAGTCTATATGCCAATGGACCCACTCTTTCCAGAACCTCATACGGCCCAATGAAGTGAGGACTTAGTTTCCCCTTTCTACCAAACCTCATGATCCTCTTCCATGGGGAAACTTTCAGGAACACCTTATCACCCACACTATACCAAATATCTCTTCTCTTTAGGTCAATGTAAGACTTCTGTCTATCCGTTGCAACTTTGAGTCTGTCTCTAATGAGCTTAACCTTTTCTTCTGTCTGCTGCACTAATTCTGGACCAATTAACTTCCTCTCGCCCACTTCATCCCAACACAAAGGAGTTCTACATTTCCTGCTGTAAAGGGCTTCGTATGGAGGCATTCCGATGCTTGACTGATAACTATTGTTGTAGGCAAATTCAATTAAAGGCAAGTGTGTGTCCCAACTCCCTTCAAACTCAATCACACAAGCCCGAAGCATATCCTCCAAAATCTGAATGATCCTTTCAGACTGGCCGTCTGTCTGTGGATGAAATGCTGTACTAAAGTTCAATCTAGTTCCTAGGGCTTTTTGGAGACTACCCCAGAATCTAGAAGTGAACCTAGGATCTCTATCAGACAAAATAGACATTGGCACTCCATGCAACCTCACCACTTCGTTAATGTATAGTTTGGCCAATCTTTCCAGGTTGTAATCCATTCTCACTGGCAAAAAGTGTGCAGACTTGGTCAATCTATCAACAATAACCCAAACTGCATCATGATTCTTTTGTGTACGTGGAAGTCCTGTCACAAAATCCATAGTGATTCTTTCCCATTTCCATTCGGGAATTGGCAATGGCTGTAGCAACCCTGTAGGCACTTGGTGTTTTGCCTTTACTTGCTGACAAGTTAGGCATTTGGCAACATATTCTGCAATGTCTTTCTTCATTCCTCTCCACCAATAGTGCTCTTTCACACTTCTATACATTTTGGTTCCACCAGGGTGCATTGCAAAAGGTGAATCATGTGCTTCCTTTAAAATAGTCTGCCTCAGTTCAACATTCTCAGGAATGCACATTCTGCCCTTATATAACAACAAACTCTCATTATTTACTGATAATTCTGGTTTTTTTCCATCCCGAGCCTCTTCCATCAACTTTACATACTTATCATCCTTCTGTGCAACTGCTTTAATTTGTTCTGCCAGCATTGGCTTCACTTGCCAAGTAGCTACCATCTGCCCATCTTCATTAATCTCCAAATTAGCATGCAATGCCCTTAAATCATGCACCATGGACAAAGGAGAAACCCTCAAACCAGCCATAGTCTTGCGACTTAAAGCATCAGCTACAACATTAGCTTTTCCAGGTTGATAGTCTATCAAATAATCATAATCTTTTATCAGCTCTAACCATCTCCTTTGCCTCAAATTTAACTCCTTTTGTGTGCCCAAGTACTTCAAACTTCTATGATCTGTGTATATATAACATCTCTCCCCATACAAGTAATGTCTCCAGATCTTCAAGGCAAAGACAATGGCTGCTAGCTCCAAGTCATGTGTAGGATAATTCCTCTCATGCGGTTTAAGCTGGCGTGAAGCATAAGCAATGACGTTTCTATCTTGCATCAACACACAGCCTAATCCATTATGAGAAGCATCACTGTGTATGGTATACTCCTTACCCAAAGTGGGCAAGGTTAAGACTAGAGCTTCAGTTAAATGCCTCTTTAACTCATCAAAACTTTCCTGGCATCGATCAGTCCACTGAAATTTTACATCCTTCCTAAGTAGCTTGGTCAGTAGAGATGCTAGTATGGAGAATCCCTTCACAAACCTTCGATAATACCCAGCTAAACCAAGGAAACTCCGAACTTCCGTGACATTTCTAGGTGGCTTCCAATTAAGAATGGCTTCTACTTTGCTAGGATCCACTTGGATACCCTCTGCAGATACAACATGCCCCAAAAATGAAATCTCCTTTAGCCAAAACTCACATTTCGACAGTTTGGCATACAACTTCTTCTCCCTCAAAGTCTGCAATACTATCCTTAAGTGCTTGTCGTGTTCCTCTGTATTCTTTGAGTACACCAAAATATCATCAATGAACACACAATAAACTGGTCCAAATATGGCCTGAAGATAGTGTTCATTTGGCCCATAAAAGCAGCTGGAGCATTAGTCAACCCGAATGGCATTACCAAGAACTCATAGTGGCCATACCGAGTCCTAAAGGCAGTTTTAGGAATACTTTGCTCCTGCACCCTCAACTGGTAGTAGCCCGATCTCAAGTCAATTTTGGAGAATACAGTTGCATCCTTCAACTGGTCAAACAAATCATCAATCCATGGCAGAGGATATCTATTCTTTATGGTCACCTTATTCAACTGTCTGTAGTCTATGCATAGGCGGAGAGTACCATCCTTTTTCTTCACAAATAATACTGGTGCTCCCCAAGGTGACACGCTAGGGCGGATGAAACCCTTATCTAACAATTCCTGCAATTGTACCTTCAGCTCTTTCAACTCAGCAGGTGCCATCCTATAAGGAGTGATAGAGATTGGCTCCACACCAGGCATAGTCTTAATTTCAAACTGCACCTCTCTTTCCGGAGGCAATCCCGGTAATTCTTTCGGAAAAACATCCGAAAAATCCCATACTATAGGAATATCTTTAAGATCTGGACTCCCCACCTGGGTGTCTATCACATGAGCTAGATAAGCTTCACATCCCTTTCTAATCATCTTTCTAGCAAGTGTAGCTGAAATGATGTTGGATGGCAATAACTGCCTCTCCCCATGTATGACTACATCTGCATACTCGGGAAGACCAAAAGTGACTGTCTTCAGTCTACAGTCAATCATGGCGTGATGCCTGGCTAACCAATCCATGCCTAAGATGATATCATAATCTCAGAAGGGCATGTCAATTAAGTCTGACAAGAATGTATGTCCTTGGATCACCAAAGGACAATCCTTATGCAATTTGTTCACCCTAACCTCTTGTCCTAAAGGACTAGTCACTAGCACATCATAATCCAATTTCACACAAGGAATAGTAACAGAGCATGCAATACTGGCACTAGCATAAAAATGTGTAGAACCAGGGTCAAACAGCACATATACATCTCTATCAAAAATGGAGAAAGTACCAACCACAACATCTGATGTCTCAGCTTCATCCTTCTGGCGCATGGTGTACACCCTGACTGGTGCACCACTCTGCTCTGGTTGGCTCACTGTGCCCTGGCTGCCAGAAGTGTTACCTCTACCCCTGCCTCTGCCTATACTAGTTGTCTGTTGTCCTCTGGAAGCAGAACCTTGAACAGAACCCTGAGTGGTAGTAGGCGGTCGAGATCTACGGGCACTAGTGCAATCTCTAGCAAAATGCCCACTTCCACCACAGTTGTAACAGGCTCCTATGGCCTTATAACATACTCCTCCATGAGTCCTGCCACAAGTTTCACAAGCACGGGTAGGAAAGGAACCCCTAGATGTCTGCTGTCCGGATCTAGGTGGCCTCTGCCCTGAGAATCTTCCCCTACTAGATCCTCTGTTACTTGGTCCCCCAAAGCTCTTCCTCTTACCCGAATTGTTACTTGGACTTTGACCTGTAGGCTTACTGCTCTTCTCTTTTTCAGTGATTACCTTCTCAAATGCCCCTTCTAGTTCTATCCTTTCCAATTCAAGGGCCTGTGATATCAACCCAGAGAAGTAGTCATGTTGAAACCCAACCACTTGCAATCTCAAACTAGGCCTCAAACCGGCCTCAAACCGTTTGCATCTGTCTCTACTGGTAGTGAGTAGGTTTCCAGCATAGTGGCTGAGGCGAGAAAAGTCTCTCTCATACTCATTCTGATCTTGTTCCCTTGCTTCAAACTAAGAAACTCCTGTAGCTTCATATCCACATAGGCATCAATAACATACTTCTGTCTAAACTCCCTTAGAAAGTCATCCCATGTCAAGATCAAGTGGCTCCTAAACTGTGGGGAATGGTCTTCCACCACTCATATGCATCTCCATGCAGTAAGGAAATTGAATATTCAAACTTCAACTCATCTGTGCAGTGCAATTTCTTGAAGACCCTCTCCATCCGTTCTAACCATTGCTCAGCTTCCAATGGGTCCACTGTACCCTTGAACTCTTTTGCCCCATACTTCATTAACTTGTCATATTGTCTGGCTGGGGATGGTGGTTGCACTGGAGGTGCTTGCACAGGAGCTTGGACTGGTATATTGCCAGCCATTTGCTGAAATAGAGCAGCCATCTGGTGAGCGAACTGAGCAGGAAACTGCATGGGTGGGATGGGTGCAGCCGATCCACTGGCATTCTGAGGAGCTGGGGCTTCCCCTTGTACCTCAGCTGCTACTGATTGCTCTACTGTGTGATCACCCTCTTCCATATTGAATCACAAGGAATTCTATTCCCTGAGCAACCAACACAAGGAGATTTCCTTCCATTAGTCCATATTTATGATGTAATGCACTATATGTATCAATAATGACAATTGAGCAGTTGTACTTATCAAAAATTTTCAAACATGCAATTTCAAAACTTGTATAAAAACCAAAGCTCTGATACCACTAAAACATGTCACACCTTATCCCTCGTAAGGCATGATATGTTCCAGTAGCATGCCTAATGAATCACCGAACTCCACCTACCCATTAGTTATGCTACAAAGGATTTTAAAACAAACCATAGCTTTTTATCTTATCAATTCTTTTGTAGAAAACTGTATGAGAATAGTTAAAATTCCATGCAAACATTCATTGGAAATAATGATAGACTAAATATTGCAAAAGTTACATTTTCATAAGTCTCAAAGTAAAATACAAAATAATTACAAACTCAAAATGTGATAGCAATGCAATGTTTTTAAATACAAACTGCTCAATGTCCGTACATCCATGCATATAGGTACAAAATACATCAAAAGGAAATTACAGGGGTATGACTACAATATATACCCACAAACAATACCAAAATGCTGCTTTCAAGTCTCTCACTTGGCAGCCTTCTCCTTTCCCTTACCTGCGACAGCATAAAGAAGTTATCGCTGAGTATATCACTCAGTGGTGCACAACTAATAACTTTAAAACTTAAAGTAAAACATAATTTGTCAAAGCATAATAAATCACATTTTTCTTAAGCATGAAAACTTCACAATAGTTCTAAGTTCATAAGAGCCATTTATTGGAATAACATTTCAAATGAGAAATCACACTTCATAAATCACAATTCACAAAGCATTAGTGTTGCCAACATCAACACACGATTCGTGCCATGACACAAAATTTCACGATCGGTCGTGTTGTACACCACGACAAAGCAATCTCAACCTCACTAACCGTTATTAATGAGGGAAGGGCTAGCTAGCTAATGAGTACTCATGTAGTTTTACCCCACTAACCATTATTAATGGGAGACATAATAAATATCAATTATAAAACCCCAAGTAGCCGTTACTACTGGGGAGTTCCGAAGGGACTGTCATGCTAACTGTGGTTTCAAAACAACTTTTAAGAGTTTCTAAATCAATAATCACGTTTGCAAAACAATAGCATATTCAAATCATCATAAAATCCATAAAAGGGGTGGCAACACACAAATTCCTCAAATACAAGAGAAAAACATACCTCATTCAAAATAAACTCATTTCAAATCAAACTCATTCAAATAAACTTATTCAAATCAATTTACGAAGCTAAAACAAAGAAAAATGTTAGTTGTGCACAAACCTTCAGTGCTCTCCTTTATTGTTACCTACTTCTCCAAGTCCGTTCCAACTTCTTTTTCTACTGAAAATACACAAATAGAATACCTCAATACCAATCTCAATTGCTGCCAAGAACTCATTATATGCATGTCTAATGCATCCCAAGTTAGCTTTGAAAATTTTAGAATATTTTGGTTTTGGGACAGCTTGGTGCCCCAATCTTTGAACCCAATTTTTACCTAGTTTTGATCATAATTTTGTCACACCCTACCCTTCTGTAAGGCATAACATGATCCCGTAGTATACATAATGAATTACCAACTCCGTCTACTGATAACCCATTAAATACACTACAAGGGATTTTAAAAATTTTTCTTACTTCTTTTATAGTGGTGAGCACTATTTACAGGTGTTAAAAACCTTTTTGAACTGAAGTGATAGAACTAACACATTTGAATTATTTGGAATTTCTGTAAAAATTTTGGCAGAGTGCCATCTGTATTTTGGATTAAACAGTTCTTCAGAAAACCTGTAAAAAGCACTTCAATATTTTTCCAAATCTCAACTCCAACATATTTCTCAACTCAAATTCACAGTGATTTTTCAAAGTCTGAGATACAAGAAATATAATAAAATTTTTACAAGCCAAAATAACTCATAATTATTTTACAACTTCAAGGTACAATTTGGATTTACAACTGCTCAAAATCAAAAACAATATGTACATACAGTGAACATACATTACAGTATGAAATACAAAATGTGGTATACTCGTTATACCCGAAAATTTTTCATTGTAGGTACTAGCAGCCTAGTCTGCTGCCCTGTCTGTCTGTCTACCTGCGACAGCAATAAAAAGCTATCGCTGAGACAATGTCTCAGTGGTGCACAACATTAACCAAATACAACTTTAAATCACAATTCATAGATCATTTAAATGATGGATATGTAAAATCATAGTTAAATTCAAGACAATGAGTGTCAGAAGGAATTTAACACAATATCATAATAAATCTCAGAGATCAAAACATAGTTAACTTCAAAAGATAGTAAATGTCAATAAGGATTTAACTCCATTTCACAATCTCATAATACAAATCAATAAATCACACACAGCTTAATCATGTTCCAAAGTTCAATTCGTCCCAAAAGCCGATGGCTAATGAGGTATTCAATTCGTCCCAAAAGTCAATGACTAATGAGGAATAACATAGCTAGCTAGCAAAAATATGAGTACTCATCCAATTCATCCTCAATAGGCACACACCTCAACACTTCAGTCGGAGAGGGAATTCAATTCGTCCCACTAGACAAGCTAGCGAGGAATACAATCAATATACATGATAGCTGTGGTTTCAAACCATTTCCAATGCTTTTCAATCAATAAGTATCCATCAATATCATTCAAACAATTTCTCACAGTTTCAAACTATTTACAATGCTTTTCAAGCAATAAATATCCATTCAAACACATTTCCACAATTTAAAACAATAATGTACAAATAGTCATAATTCATTTCAATTGAAAAATTCCAAAGAAATGGTTGTTGTGCACAAACCTCTGATAACTGTCTCCTGGTCTGGACTCAATTTTTCCTTCCCTTTCCCTGAGTCTTTACTAACTGAGAAACACAATTTGAAGTGTTTCAGTACTAAATTAAACTGTCTCTATCGATAATGCTTGATAAGTAATTCACTGAAAGCTATTATTTGCTTAATCACCTAATATATCGACCCTGGATGCGTTCTAGATAAATTAGGTTTTAGTGTTACTAATATGTCACATTCGATAGTCTTTTAGGGTTGGTACATGTTACCAATTTCATTTCCTTGTTTAGTGCATTTTATTGCAACTTGCTGGATTCCGGGATACTAGTTTGACCTAGCCGGACGACCTAGTTCCCTCGATTTTCGAGTTTCGGTCAAAACTACAAACTTGTAGATCTATGTCTTATGGAACGCGGGGCAAAATTTTAGGTCATTCTGAGTTATGTAGACCAAGTTATGGTCATTTTACTATTGCTGGTCAAATGGCATCAAATTAGGTCATTTTAGGTCAAATTTGGTCAACTTTGGTTCGGCCAGTTTTTGGACCCGAACTTGTGCAAGCTATTTGACTTGCTTATGGTCATTTCTGGGCTTTGGTGTCTTCATAAGACTTGTAGGTATGGGTCTTAACTATTCATGGTTAAAATTTTAGGTCAATTGGACCTGTTTTGAGTGAGTTATGGCCTAAACACTAACTGCTGCCCAATTGGTCAATTTTCAGGTCTCAATTGTACTTAATCCGGATTTGGTCATTTTTCAAGTTACCTTGCAAGCAGAATTTTGGTATGTTTCCTTCATGAAAGTTGGCACATTTTGTGCCTAGTTTCACCTCCAATTGGTCTCATACCAATTGGAGTTACACATTTAAAGTTATGGCTAAAATGCATGCTGTCCTTAATTACATTGCTTATACATCTATCCATTACACATTTACCTTGCTACAAGTCCACTTCTCTTACCAATTCTATTTTGGTACATTACCAAAACCATATATCACTTCACTTTAAAGTCACTTTGGGCAGAATACAAATATCTTCAATACACCAAATGAAACTCTAATTCACAAAGTCCAAATACAACCATAAATACACATAAACCCTCCTAATTGTTACATACAATTTCCACAACCAATTTACATACATATTCATCAATCCTCAATGTCACAATTTACCCAATATCTTCATGAATTTAAACACTCTTCAAGAAGCCTCAAGGCTGCCGAAATGCTTCACATTGCCAAAGTGTCCATAATTTCGTCAACTTCAATCCCAATTGCACAATCACCACATATATATGGAAATAACTTACTAGGACATTAATCACCCTACTCAACATAATTTTCCATCAAATATATGTAAGGATAAATCATCAAATATACAACTCCATGGCTGTCCAAACTGGATATATCAATAACTCCTCAAAACTAAAAAATTTCTTCACAAAGCAAATACCCATAACATGTTTTCAAACTTTAACAAAGAAATATTCAAAAACTCAAACTTACCTATTGTTGGGACTTGCTTAATCTTCACTAAAACTTCTTAATATTGGTATCTACTTCTTCCTTGTGAAGTGGGGATAAATTCAAAACTCAAACTTACCTATTGTTGGGACTTGCTTAATCTTCACTAAAACTTCTTAATATTGGTATCTACTTCTTCCTTGTGAAGTGGGGATAAATTTTAATAAGATAGGTGTGGGCAAAGGAGGCTTGATCATGGGATTGTTAAGCTTTGAAGGTGGGCGGCCATGGGAGCTTTTCACTTCTTCATTTCGGCATGGGCGAACCAAGTGAGGAAGATGAAGTGTTTAGTGGAGCAATTCTGCCCACTAAACACATATTATAATCCTAAGTGGTCCACTTACACTAAATCAAATATATTTTATGTTTAACTTTCATTTATCTCACATTAAACCCATAATTTTTGCTATTTACTTTATATGCCACCAATTTAATTTTTCATTATATTTTCCAAGTGTAATATTATTTATTTTTAATGGACATTTAGGTCAAAAGACAATTCGGGATGTCGATTGACCATAATGCCCCTGTTCGGGTTGCATTCCCGATTTTTCGGCAACACCGGGTTTTGTCTATTTTTCAATTTCTCACTTTTCTTTGTACTAATTATTTAATTTTTCTTTGATATTTCTAATGATATTTATACTTCAATTGATGTCTCTATAAGTCCTATAAATATTTTCCAGGGTTCCCCGCAGTCCAAGGCTAGTCAACGGTCCACGCCGTAACTTCCCGGTGCGGTCACCCATCGCTAGGGTTCTCGGCTGGCTTAACTTGGTTACATTTCTTTGCTATTATTTTTCCTTTATTTTTCTTGTGTTTTCTCTTCTTGTATTTCATTATTTTATGTCTCCTCACTCATAACGAAGTGTAGTTCTAGGCATCCTAGCTGTCCGGATAACACTGGCCACCGGAACAGTAGAATGCACTACCGAACATAGGGGTGTTACAATTCTCCCCCCCTTAAAATAAATTTCGTCTCAAAATTTTGCCTGGCATTAGTCTCTGAACAGCTGTGGGTGCTGTCTCCTCATATCCTCTTCACGTTCCCAAGTAGCTTCTTGGCCTGAATGATGGTTCCACAGCACTTTAACCAGGTGTATCTGTTTATTCCTTAGCTGCTTCACCTCATAAGCCAGAATTTTTATGGGTTCTTCCTCATATGAGAGGTCTGGATTTACCTCAATCTCTTCAACTGATAGTACATGAGATGGGTCAGATCTGTACCTCCTTAACATGGACACATGGAAAACACTGTGTATCCTTGCTAACTCTAGAGGTAATGCCAACCGGTATGCCAAAGGACCCACTCTTTCCAGAACCTCATATGGTCCGATGAAACGAGGACTCAGTTTTCCCTTTCTGCCAAATCTCATAATCCTCTTCCAAGGAGAAACTTTGAGGAATACCTTATCACCCACTGCATATTCAATATCTCTTCTCTTTAGATTAACATAGGACTTCTAACGGTCTGATGTAGCCTTGAGTCTATCTCTGATCAATCTAATCTTTTCCTCTGTCTGCTGAACAATTTCTGGTCCAATCATCTTCCTTTCACCTACTTCATCCCAACATAAGGGAGTTCTGCACTTTCTACCATACAAAGCTTCATATGGAGGCATCCCAATGCTTGATTGGTAGCTGTTGTTATAAGCAAACCCAATCAAAGGCAAGTGTGTATCCCAACTACCTTCAAATTCAATCACACAAAGCCGTAGCATATCCTCTAATATCTGAATAACCCTTTCAGATCGCCATCATGCGTGGGTGGAATCTTTGTCTTTGAAGTTTAATCTAGTTCCTAGGGCTCTCAAGACTACCCGAGAATCTAGAAGTGAACCTAGGATCTCTGTGAAACAATTGATCTGCACTCCATGCAATTTTACAATCTCATATATGTACAATCCGCCAATCTTTCCGTGCTATAGTCCATCCGAGCGGCAAAAGTGAGCGGACTTGGTCAATCATCAACTATAACCCATACTGCATCATGACTACTCTGTGTCCTTGGAAGTCTTGTAACAAAATCCATAGTTATTCGTTCCCATTTCCACTCTGGTACTGACAAAGGATGTAACAAACCAGCTGGAACTTGATGTTCTGCCTTTACTTGCTGACAAGTTAGGCATTTGGAAACAAACTCAGCTATATCTCTCTTCATACAAATAGTATCTCCAGATCTTCAGAGCAAAAACAATAGCTGCTAGCTCCAAATCATGTGTTGGGTAGTTCCTCTCATGCGGTTTCAGCTGGTGTGATGCATAAGCAATGACATTCCGATCTTGCATCAGTACACAGCCTAGCCCATTGTGAGAAGCATCACTATAAACTGTGTATTCTTTACCCGGAGTAGGTAAAGTGAGAACTGGAGCTTCAGTCAAACACCTCTTCAACTCATCAAAACTTTGCTGGCATTTATCAGTCCACTGAAATTTTACATCTTTCCGAAGTAGTTTGGTCAGTGGAGAGGATAACATAGAAAACCCTTTCACAAACCGACGGTAATATCCAGCTAGACCCAGAAAACTGCGAATTTCTGTGATGTTCCTGGGCGGCTTCCAATTAAGGATAGTTTCTACCTTTTTGGAATCTACCTTGATCCCTTCAGCTGACACAACATGTCCTAAAAAGGAGATTTCTTTCAGCCAAAATTCACATTTCGACAATTTGGCGTATAGCTGTTTCTCCCTTAAGGTCTGCAGTACAATCCGCAGATGTCTGTCATGCTCCTCTACATTCCTTGAATATATCAAAATGTCATCAATAAACACCACCACAAATTGATCAAGATATGGTCTGAAGATAGTGTTCATCAGATCCATAAAAGCAGCTGGAGCATTTGTTAACCCGAATGGCATTACTAGAAACTCATAGTGGCCATACCGAGTTCTGAAAGCAGTTTTTGGAATACTCTGCTCTTGCACCTTCAACTAATAATAACCAGATCGCAAATCAATTTTGGAGAATACAGCTGCACCCTTCAACTGATCAAACAGATCGTCAATGCGAGGCAATGGATATCTGTTCTTTATTGTCACCTTATTCAACTGCCGGTAGTCAATGCATAAGCGGAGAGTACCATCCTTCTTCTTAACAAACAACACTGGTGCTCCCCAAGGTGACACACTAGGGTGGATGAAGCCCTTTTCAAGTAATTCTTGCAATTGTATCTTCAACTCCTTCAACTCTGCTGGTGCCATTCTGTATGGCGTTATGGAGATTGGGTCCACACCAGGCATAACATTAATTTCAAACTGCACTTCTCTTTCTGGAGGTAGTCCTGGCAATTCATCAGGAAACACATCTGGAAAGTCATATACTGTAGGGATGTCCTTCAATGCTGGACTCCCCACTTGGGTGTCTACCACATGTGTCAAGTATTCTTCACAACCCTTTCTGATCATTTTTCTGGCTAGTGTAGCCGAAATGATGTTTGATGGCAATAACTGCCTCTCCCCATGTATTACCACATCACTGTACTGAGGGAGACCAAAAGTGTCTGTCTTCAGAATACAGTCAATCATGGCATGATGCCTAGCTAACCAATCCATGCCCAAGATGATATCATAATCTCTGAAGGGCATTTCAATGAAATCAGACAGAAAAGTGTGTCCTTGGATCACCAAAGGAAAATCTCTATACATTCTATTAACCCTGACTTCCTGTCCTAGTGGACTTGTTACTAGCACCTCAAAGTCCATTTGTATACATGGAACAACAATGCAATCAATGATGCTAGCACTCACATAAGAATGGGTAGAACCCGGGTCAAATAACACAAACACATTCTGATTAAAAGTTGAGAAGGTACCAGCCACAACATCAGATGTCTCGGCCTCTTCCCTCTGTCTCATTGCAGACATTCTGACTGGAGCACTGTCTTGCTCTTATTGTTTCATTGTGCCTTGGCTGCCTACTGGGCTACCTCTACCCCTGCCTCTACCTCTGCTCAGTGGTTGTGAACTTCTAGTGACAGGGCTCTGAACTGACCCTTCTGCAGTAGTAGGAGGTGGTCCAACCTCGCGATCATCGTGCAGTCCTTGGCAAAGTGTCCTGTGCCTCCACAGTTATAACAGGCTCCAATAGCCTTGTAGCAGATCCCACCATGATTTCTTCCACAAGTTTCACATTGGCGGGGAGGGTAGGAACCTCTGGTACTCTGCTGACCAGATAGGGGAGGCTTCTGTCCTGAATATCTTCCCCTACCAGACTTCTTGCCACCTCTGCTATGTCCCCCATGATTCTTCCTCTTTCCAGTAAGACCACTGGAACTCTGTTCTACTGATTTTCCCTCTTTCTCAGTCTTCTCTGATTTCTTTTTCTCAGGAGCAGCTTCAGACTCAATTCTTTCTAACTCTAGGGCTTGAGAAACAAGTTCAGAGAAATTAGTGTGTTTGAAGCCGACTACTTGTAATCTGATACTGGGCTTCAAGCCGATTTCAAACCTCTTGCATCTCTCTCTGCTGGTAGAAAGTAAACTCACTGCATAATGGCTCAAGCGGGAAAATTCTCTTTCATACTCAGCCACTGATTTGTTCCCCTGTTTCAGACTTAGGAATTCTTGTAACTTCTGGTCTACATAAGCATCAGGGACATATTTCTGTCTGAATTCCCTGAGAAAGTCATTCCATGTTAGCACTGCAGGTTCTACCAGACTGTGGGGAATGGTTTTCCACCAGTCATAAGCATCTCCCTGTAACAAAGATACAGAGTATTCAAATATGAGCTCTTCCGTGCAATGCAGTTTCTTGAATACCCTATCCATCCTTTCTAACCACTGTTCAGCCTCTAGAGGATCTACTGTCCCCTTGAACTCTGTAGCCCCATACTTCATCAATTTATCATACTGCCTAGTAGGAGATTGTGGTTGTACCACTGGTGTCTATATTGGGACTTGAGTAGGCACATTACTAGCCATTTGTTGGAACATTGCAGCCATCTGCTGAGTGAACTGAGCAGGAAACTGCGGTACTGCAGGGGCTGGTGTTGCTGAACCACTGGCATTGTGTAGGCCTGGGGCATCCCCTTGCACCTCAGCCTCAATAGATTGATCGACTGAACGATCACCCTCTTCCATAGTCAATGCGAGGATTTTAGATCTCCTGAACAAATAACACAAGGAGATTTCCTCCCGTTAGTGCATATTTATAATGTAATGTACTGTATGTATCAAACAATGATATTGAGCAGTTGTACTATGAAGAAAGAATATTCAAATAACAGGGGAAAACAGAATTTAAAAACTTTGCTCCGATACCACTAAAACATGTCACACCCTACCCCTCTGTAAGGCATAACATGATCCCGTAGTATACCTAATGAATTACCAACTCCGTCTACTGATAACCCATTAAATACACTACAAGGGATTTTAAAAACTTTTCTTACTTCTTTTACAGTGGTGAGCACTATTTACAGGTGTTAAAAACCTTTTTGAACTGAAGTGATAGAACTAACACATTTGAATTATTTGGAATTTCTGTAAAAATTTTGGCAGAGTGCCATCTGTATTTTGGATAAAACAGTTCTTCAGAAAACCAGTAAAAAGCACTTCAATATTTTTCCAAATCTCAACTACAACATATTTCTCAACACAACATATTTCTCAACTGAAATCCACAGTGATTTTTCAAAGTCTGAGATACAAGAAATATAATACAATTTTTACAAGCCAAAATAACTCATAATTATTTTACAACTTCAAGGTACAATTTGAATTTACAACTGCTCAAAATCAAAAACAATATGTACATACAGTGAACATATATTACTGATTTAAATACAAAATGTGGTATACTCGTTATACAAAAATTTTTCATTGAGGTACTAGCGACCTAGTCTCACGCCTGTCTGTCTGTCTACACCGTGATAAAGAATAAAGCTATCGCTGAGACAATATCTCAGTGGTGCACAACATTAACCAAATACAACTTTAAATCACAATTCATAGATCATTTAAATGATGGATATGTAAAATCATAGTTAAATTCAAGACAATGAGTGTCAGAAGGAATTTAACACAATATCATAATAAATCTCAGAGATCAAAACATAGTTAACTTCAAAAGACAGTAAATGTCAATAAGGATTTAACTCCATTTCACAATCTCATAATACAAATCAATAAATCACACACAGCTTAATCATGTTCCAAAGTTCAATTCGTCCCAAAAGCCGATGGCTAATGAGGTATTCAATTCGTCCCAAAAGTCAATGACTAATGAGGAATAACATAGCTAGCTAGCAAAAATATGAGTACTCATCCAATTCGTCCTCAACAGGCACACACCTCAACACTTCAGCCAGAGAGGGAATTCAATTCGTCCCACTAGACAAGCTAGCGAGGAATACAATCAATATACATGATAGCTGTGGTTTCAAACCATTTCCAATGCTTTTCAATCAATAAGTATCCATCAATATCATTCAAACAATTTCTCACAGTTTCAAACTATTTACAATGCTTTTCAAGCAATAAATATCCATTCAAACACATTTCCACAATTTAAAACAATAATGTACAAATAGTCATAATTCATTTCAATTAAAAAATTCCAAAGAAATGGTTGTTGTGTACAAACCTCTGATAACTGTCTCCTGGTCTGGACTCAGTGTTTCCTTCCCTTTCCCTGAGTCTTTACTAACTGAGAAACACAATTTGAAGTATTTCAGTACTAAATTAAACTGTCTCTATCGATAATGCTTGATAAGTAATTCACTGAAAGCTATTATTTGCTTAATCACCTAATATATCGACCCTAGATGCATTCTAGGTAAATTAGGTTTTAGTGTTACTAATATGTCACATTCGATAGTCTTTTAGGGTTGGTACATGTTACCAATTTCATTTCCTTGTTTAGTGCATTTTATTGCAACTTGCTGGATTCCGGGATACTAGTTTGACCTAGCCGGACGACCTAGTTCCCTCGGTTTTCGGGTTTCGGTCAAAACTACAAACTTGTAGATCTATGTCTTATGGAACACGGGGCAAAATTTTAGGTCATTCTGAGTTATGTAGACCAAGTTATGGTCATTTTACTATTGCTGGTCAAATGGCATCAAATTAGGTCATTTTAGGTCAAATTTGGTCAACTTTGGTTCGGCCAGTTTTTGGACCCGAAATTGTGCAAGCTGTTTGACTTGCTTATGGTCATTTATGGGCTTTGGTGTCTTCATAAGACTTGTAGGTATGGGTCTTAACTATTCATGGTTAAAATTTCAGGTCAATTGGACCTGTTTTGAGTGAGTTATGGCGTAAACACTAACTGCTGCCCAATTGGTCAATTTTCAGGTCTCAATTGTACTTAATCCGGATTTGGTCATTTTTCAAGTTACCTTGCAAGCAGAATTTTGGTATGTTTCCTTCATGAAAGTTGGCACATTTTGTGCCTAGTTTCACCTCCAATTGGTCTCATACCAATTGGAGTTACACATTTCAAGTTATGGCTAAAATGCATGCTGTCCTTAATTACATTGCTTATACATCTATCCATTACACATTTACCTTGCTACAAGTCCACTTCTCTTACCAATTCTGTTTTGGTACATTACCAAAACCATATATCACTTCACTTTAAAGTCACTTTGGGCAGAATACAAATATCTTCAATACACCAAATGAAACTCTAATTCACAAAGTCCAAATATAACCATAAATACACATAAACCCTCCTAATTGTTACATACAATTTCCACAACCAATTTACATACATATTCATCAATCCTCAATGTCACAATTTACCCAATATCTTCATGAATTTAAACACTCATCAAGAAGCCTCAAGGCTACCGAAATGCTTCACATTGCCAAAGTGTCCATAATTTCGTCAACTTCAATCCCAATTGCACAATCACCACATATACATGGAAATAACTTACTAGGACATTAATCACCCTACTCAACATAATTTTCCATCAAATATATGTAAGGATAAATCATCAAATATACAACTCCATGGCTGTCCAAACTGGATATATCAATAACTCCTCAAAACTAAAAAATTTCTTCACAAAGCAAACACCCATAACATGTTTTCAAACTTTAACAAAGAAATATTCAAAAACTCAAACTTACCTATTGTTGGGACTTGCTTAATCTTCACTAAAACTTCTTAATATTGGTATCTACTTCTTCCTTGTGAAGTGGGGATAAATTTTAATGAAGATAGGTGTGGGAAAAGGAGGCTTGATCATGGGATTGTTAAGCTTTGAAGGTGGGCGGCCATGGGAGCTTTTCACTTCTTCATTTCGGCGTGGGCGAACCAAGTGAGGAAGATGAAGTGTTTAGTGGAGCAATTCTGCCCACTAAACACATATTATAATCCTAAGTGTCCACTTACACTAAATCAAATATATTTTATGTTTAACTTTCATTTATCTCACATTAAACCCATAATTTTTGCTATTTACTTTATATACCACCAATTTAATTTTTCATTATATTTTCCAAGTGTAATATTATTTATTTTTAATGGACATTTAGGTCAAAAGACAATTCGGATGTCGATTGACCATAATGCCCCTGTTCGGGTTGCATTCCCGATTTTTCGGTAACACCGGGTTTTGTCTATTTTTCGATTTCTCACTTTTCTTTGTACTAAATATTTAATTTTTCTTTGATATTTCTAATGATATTTATACTTCAATTGATGTCTCTGTAAGTCCTATAATTATTTTCCAGGGTTCCCCGCAGTCAAGGGCTAGTCAACGGTCCACGCCATAACTTGCCGGTGCGGTCACCCATCGCTAGGGTTCTCGGCTGGCTTAACTTGGTTACATTTCTTTGCTATTATTTTTCCTTTATATTTTTCTTGTGTTTTCTCTTCTTGTATTTCATTATTTTATGTCTCCTCACTCATAACGAAGTGTAGTTCTAGGCATCCTAGCTGTCCGGATAACACTGGCCATCGGAACAGTAGAATTCACTACTGAACATAGGGGTGTTACAAATTTGGTGAGATGTTCTTCATGAAAATTGTTCATTTAGGTCTTAACTTTATTTTCCTTTTTGAATCGCCTAAGTCGGAGCTGTGTAGCTCAAGTTATGCCAAAAATACCATTACTGTTCATGTCACTGTTCATGCTGCAGATTTTGTTCTGGCAGATTTATCGATCCAACTTTGTTCAGCAATTTGACCAAGTTAAGTCCATAATTTGGTCTAATGTTCTCCATTTGAAATGTTCTACTATGTCTTACGTTTCCATCGGTTTAAGAATCGCCTAAATCGGAGTTTTCTAGAGAGAGTTATAGCCATGCAAAGTTTACTGTTCATTTGGCAATTCTGCAGTTTTGCAGATTCAGTAACTCAACTTTGCTCAATAATTTGATTATGTTAATGGCATCATTTGGGTTTGTGTTCTTCATGAAAGTTTTAGGCCTATATCGCATCTAACTACTGGTAAAATTTCAGGTCATTTTGACCTGCCTAGCTCGAGTTATGACCCAAACACGATTACTGTTCATGTGTACTGTTCATACTGCAATTTTTCAAGTTTGGTCAGTTTGTTCACTAGGTTTTGGTCACTTTTTGGGCAAGCTTCCTAAATGAAAATTGTGTCATTTAGTGCCTATTTTCAGTCCCAATTGGTCCCATACCAATTGCACTTGTAAAATTTCATTTTTGGTCCCTCAAAGTTGACTTTTGGTCATGCTTCATACCCAATCTGAATTTGGCTTTGATTTAAACACTTCTCACACACTTAATTAGGTCACAAATGGCCATTTCTTTCCTTAAACTATGTCAAAGACATCATTTAGCACTTCTTCACATTTTTGGTCTCTAAACCCTAATGTTCAAAACCCTAATTTTTCTCCCATTTGGCCAAAACCCTAGTTTAGGTTCCATATATGTTTTCTTTCATTTTCTTATGAAATTTCATCATAAATTAACTTCATTCAAAGCTTATACAACTAATCTAAAATGAAAAGAAAATTACCTCTTGTTGATTTCTTTCCAACTTCACTTTTCTTCCAATTCTTGTTCTCCTTGCTTTTAATCTCTCAATCAAAGATCCCTTTGATGTTTTCTTTTAGTAGGCTATGGAATTTATGAAGGGAATTTAAGGGAATTAAAACTTGGGAGGGGAAATCAATGAGGGGAAGAAGTGGAAGAAGAAGAGAAAAAGAGAGAGAGAGAGAGAAAGAGAGAGGAGAGGGTGGTGGCCTCTTATGAAAAAAAAGAAATGAAGAAGACATTTGTCTTCTTATATATATATATATATCCCCAAAATTAGCTTATTAAAATTATAAATTTTAATTGTGTCATAAGGATAATTAAACTTAAATTTTTATTCCCTTTTTTTTTTTACATTTACACTTAATTTTTCCTTTTAATTAAATAATTAAATTTAACTATCAAAAGCCCATAAGTCTTTCATTTTAATTTTGTCATAATGGAAATGAAAGTTTAAGTTTTAATTTTTTAAATTTTTCCTTACATATTTTTACTTGAATTTTTCTTCAATTTTTATCCCATAATTCAATTAATTAATTTCATTTAATTTAATTGACATTTTGGTCAAAAGTCAACTCTTGAGGTGAATTGACCAAAATGCCCCTCATCGGGTCATAATCCTTCTTTTTATAATACCCGATGAATCCTTAGTTTTTTTTTTTTGTTCACTAGAATTTTTATTGTGTCTATCTCAATTAATTTTCTATTTATTTTTTTGGTCCTCAAGGTGTCTTTGAATAGTATTAGTCACGGACCAAAAATGGTACTATTCATAACTCGGAGGTTCGGGGTGTTACACAGATTATTAGCCATTTATTGAAAGAAAGTGGCCATTTGCTGGGCCATTTGTGCAGTAATTTGTACCGATCAAACTGGTACAGTCGGGCCTTCGAAACTTAGTGGAGCTGGGGCCTCAACTTGTACCTCATCCTCTATCGATTGATCGACTGAACGATCACCCTCTTCCATAGTCAATTCAAGGATCTTAGACCTCCTGAACAATTAACACAAGGAGATTTCCTCCGGTTAGTGCATATTTATAAAGTAATGTACTGTATGTATCAAATAATGACATTGAGCAGTTGTACTATGAAGAAAGAATATTCAAATTATAGGTCAAACAGAATTTAAAAACTAGCTCTGATACCACTAAAACATGTCACACCCTACCTCTCTGTAAGGCATGACATGATAATGAATTACCAACTTCGTCTACTAATAACCCATTAAATACACTACAAGGGATTTTAAAACTTTTCTTACTTCTTTTTACAGTGGTGAGCACTATTTATAGGTGTTAAAAACTTTTTTTGAACTGAAGTGAAACAGCTAACACATTTGAATTATTAGTAATTTCTGTAAAAATTTTGGAGGAGTGCCATCTATATTTTGAATAAAGTAGTTCTTCAAAAACCTGTAAAAAGCACTTCAAATATATTTCTCAATCTCAAACTCCAACATTTAATGAACACAATATGTTTCTCAACTCAAAACCACAATAATTTTTTAATATTTCCAAAGGCTGAGATAAAAGAAATATAGTACAAATTTTTCAAGCTAAAATAATTCACAATTTATTTTTATAACTTCAATTGTACAATTTTAATTTACAACTGCTCAAAACCAAGAACACTATATACATACAGTGATCATACATTATAATACAAAATGCAAAATATGGTATACTCAATATACCCGATGATCTCTCACTGAAGCACTAGCAGCCTAGTCTACTGCCCTGTCAGTCTGTCTATCTGCGATAGCAATAAAAAGCTATCGCTGAGTAAAATTTACTTAGTGGTGCACAATAATAATTTGAAATGCGATATATAAATCTTTTATTGACAATTCACAAATCAAATGATTCACAATTCCATTTCACAATTTACAAAGTTCATATAACACAAATTTGATCAAATAACTGAGTAACACAGTTTTGCCAATCAATAACACAATTTGATCAAATAACTGAACAATACAATTTTTCCAATCAATTACACAATTTAGGCCATGACACAATTTTTTCACACATGCCGTGTTGTACACCACGACAAGGCATACTCACCCCAATAATCAAAATCAATGAGGGAGGAAGCTAGCTAAATAATGAGTACTCATCCACACTCACCTCAGACTGACAAGTCAAGAGGGAGGAATATAGTCATACTCACCCCATAAATGGAGGAGGGATATAGTGTACTTATCAGAGCACTTACAGGCGTTACGTATCGCCATCCCTACAAGCTCTTAGGTTCACGCGTGAGAGTTCCCAGGAATCGTAGGCGTTATGTATCGCCGTTCCTACTTTGCTCAGATACCACTAACACAACTTATCTCAAAATTTCCATTTACAAAGTGGGCAACACAATAATTTGCAAAACCAAAACAATTAAAAATTATTCATAACTCTTTTCTCCAAATAAATTTGCTAGTAAAAGCAGTAAATATAAAAGTATTGTGCACGGACACAATTTAAAACTATAATGTTCAATTAAATTTTTAAGTAGAAAATGAGAAGTCAAAATTATTGTGCACAAACACAATTTAAAACAATAAAATACAAACAATCATAATTTATTTCAATTGAAAAATTCAAAAGAAATAATTATTGTGCACAAACACAATTTAAAACAATAACATACAAATAATCATAATTTATTTCAATTGAAAAATTCAACAGAAATAACTATTGTGCACAAACCTCTGATAACCGTCTCTTGCCTCTGACTCAGTGTTTCCTTCCCTTTCCCTGAGTCTTTGCTAACTGAGAAACACAATTTGAAGTATTTCAGTACTCATTTAAACTGTTTCTAAGAATAAGGTTCAATAATTAATTTATCGAATTCTATAATTTCCTTAGTCAACCTAAGATGTCGACCCTCAATGTAGTCTAGGTGAATTAGGTTTCAATGTTACCGATATGTCACATTTTATAGCCTTTTAGTGTTGGTACATGTTACCCAATTCATTTCCATGTATAGTGCACTTTAGTGCAAAATTACAAACTTGTAGATCTAGGTCTTATTGCACGAGGGGCAAAATTTTAGGTCATTCTGAGTTTACTAGACCAAGTTATGGTCATTTTACTATTGCTGGTCAAAGTGCATCAAAATTGGTCACTTTAGGTCATTTTAGGCCATTTTAGGTTCAGTAAGTTTTTGGACCCGAACTTGTGCAAGCTATTTGACTTACTTATGGTCATTTCTGGGCTTTGATGTCTTCATAAGACTTGTAGATATATGTCTCAACTATTCATGGTAAAAATTTCAGATCAATTGAACCTGTTTTGAGTGAGTTATGGCCAAAACACTAACTGCTGCCCAAATGGTCAATTTTCAGGCCTTAAATGCACTAATCCCGATTTGGTCATTTTTCAAGTTACCTTCCAAGCAGAATTTTGATAAGCTTCCTTCATGAAAATTAGCACTTTTTGTGCCTAGTTTCACCTCCAATTGGTTTCATACCAATTGGAGCCACACACTTAAGGTTCTAGGCCAAATTACACACTGCCCTATTGCACATTATCCATCACTCAATCAAAGGACACATTTAACATTACCAAGTTACACATTCATGCCATTTCTGTTTTGTACCATAACCTAAACACATTTCACAACACATTTTTTGTCATTTTGGCAGCTTATAACCACACTCAATATGCACCTTATAGTACAGAATTTACCAAGTCCAATTTACACACAATTTAACTACATAATATGGCTCATTTACATGTCCACATTTAAACCCTTATACACATACACAAGCTGCCACAACAAGTACCATAATTCAACCATACAACTCCATAAACCAAACTATGAAATAACATTTTTTTGGTTCACAATTCAAGTTGCAGATTTGTACCTCACTTTGAATAAAGTTCCAAGCTTCCAAATTAAAGTATACATTCACATATACTTAGTATACATCACCCAATTTATTCCAACACATATAAACACTTAATCAACCCTTTAATCTACCATTTGCAAGCAAGAATAAACTGCCCTTAAGTAGTTTCCATGGCTGCCAAAAATAAACATCTCCCTTAATACATCAATCTCCAAAATTCTCTCCACAATTCAAGTGCCCATAACATCCTCACAAACTTTAATGAAGTAATAATAAAAAACACATACTTACCACTTTGGAAACTCTTCAAAACCTCTCCAAAACTTAGTCTTCTTGTTGCCTATCTACTTCCCAAGGTGTATGGACAACTTTTAATGAAGGGAAGTGCCAAGAAACAAGCTTGGATCAAGCTTGCATGGAGCTTTCAAGTGGAGGGCAATGGTGGATTCCCTCAAGACACTTTCGGCTGGTTCTTTGAGAGCTTGAGGAAGAAGATGAAATCTATCCAAAATGATGAGTGAGTGGTCCACTTTGATGAGTGAGTGGAGCACTAAGTTATGTTTAATGTTTATTTATTCAAAAGTTTCATTTTCCCACATTTAACTCCCCATTTGTGCTATTTACATTAGGTACCACTAATTTAATTTTTCATGACATTTTCCAAGTGTAATATCATTTATTTTTAATGAAAATTAGGTTAAAAGACAACTCGGGGTGTCAAATAACCACAATGCCCCTGTTCGGGTTGCATTCCCGATTTTTCGGTAACACCGAGTTTTGTCCATTTTTCGATTTCTCACTTTCCTTTGTACTAATTAATTAATTTTTTTTTGATATTTCTAATAGTATTTACGCTTCAATAGACATTTATTTAAGTCCTAAAAATATTTTCCAGGGTTCCCCGCTGTCCAGGGCTAGTCAACGGTCCACGCCGCGACTTCCCGGTGTGGTCACCCATCGCTAGGGTTCTCGGCTCATTTAACTTGATTACATTTCATTGCTATTATTTTTCCTTTGTTTTTCTTGCATTTTCTTTTCTTATATTTCATTATTTTATGTCTCCTCATCAATATATAAGTGTAGTTCTAGGCATCCTAGCTATCCGGACAACATTGGTCACTGGAACAGTAGAATGCACTACCGAACTTAGGGGTGTTACATACACAGCATTGCATACTTCAAACTTCCAATAGCCGAAGCATATGGAATCTTAGCCATTTTATCTCTTTCTTCAGGTGTCTTTGGAGACATCTCTTTAGAATGGTGGATACCATGTCTCACTGGTAACAATCCTTTCTTGGAAACAAGCATGTTAAACCTCTTTAACACCATTTCCAAGTATAGACTTTGGGATAAACCAATTATTCTTTTCACTCTATCTCTATAGATGCGAATCCCAAGAATATAGGTTGCCTTCCCTAAGTCTTTCATAGAGAATGTATTTGACAACTATACCTTTACAGTTGTCAACATACCTGTGTCATTACCCATCAACAGTATGTCATCCACATATAAGACAAGAAAAGTGAAAGCACTGTCACTAACCTTCTTATATACACATGGCTCATCCTCTTTTTTGATAAAACTAAATGATTTAATGGCTTCATCAAAATGGATGTTCCAACTCCTCGAAGCTTGTTTCAACCCATAAATGGATCACTTTGGCTTGCGCACTTTGGAACTATCTTGGGATTCAAAATCCCTAGGTTGTTTCATGAAAATGTTTTCTTCAATGTATCCATTGAGAAAAGCTGTTTTGACATCCATCTGCCAAATCTCATAATCATAGTATGCAGCTATTGCTAATAGAATCCTAATTGATTTAAGCATGGCAACAGGCAAGAAAGTCTCCTCATAGTCGATTCCCTGCCTTTGGTTAAACCCTTTCGCTACTAGCCTTGCCTTATAGGTCTCTACCTTTCCATCAGAACCAATTTTCTTCTTGAAAACCCATTTGTTCCCTATAGGTACAATACCTTCAGGTGGGTCAACAAGATCCCAAACTTGATTCTTATACATTGAATCAATCTCGAATTTCATAGCATCAATCCATTTTGAAGAGTCTATATCTGATATAGCTTCTTCCTAGAAGTGGATCATCTCCATGATCTACTTTTTCATGAGTACACAACTCTTGTTCTTCTTCATGAAGGAAACAATATCTCACTGGTGGTTGAGATACCCTGATTGTTCTACGAGGAACAGCTATAGATGTTTCATCAACGGGTGTAGGTTGACTAGATGGATCTATATCCATCTGATTTATTTGTTGGTTAGAATTCTCTAATTTCAACTCTATTTGCCTTCTTTTGCCTCCTTCTTAAACAAACTATTGTTCAAGAAATGTGGCATCTCTACTTATCACAACCTTTTGTGATGTGGGCAAATAAAAAAAATATCCAAAACTATCTTTTGGATATCCAACAAATTGACCCTTTTCTGATCTGATTTCCAATTTATCAGTGTTCAGCTTTTTGATATAAGCTGGACAACCCCAAATCTTAATATGCTTAAGACTTGGTTTTCTTCCATACCATATCTCATAAGGTGTGGAAGATACTGATTTTGTTGGAATCCTATTTAAAATATACAAAGTTGATTCTAATGCAAATCCCCAAAATGAGATTGGCATATTAGTATAACTCATCATACTAAGTACCATATCCAATAAGGTACGATTTCTCCTTTCAAATACACCATTCAGCTGTGGTGTTCCTAGAGGTGTCAGCTGGGAAACAATGCCATGCTCTCTCAAGTATTCATCAAGTTTAGTACTCAAATATTACCTCAATGATCTGATCGAAGAGCTTTAATACTCTTTCCTGTTTGATTTTCTACTTCAAATTTAAATTCTTTGAACTTTTCAAAGGATTCATGTTTGTATTTCATCAAATACAAATACTCAAACTTTGATTAATCATCAGTAAAGGTAATAAAATAATGAAAATCGTCTCTAGCTATTTCCTTAAATGGACCATATACATCACTATGTATTAGCTCCAAAATATTTTCAACCCTTAGCCCTTGTCCAACAAAGGGTGATCTAGTCATTTTGCCCTGAAGGCAAGATTCACAAGTTGGAGTAGGCATAGAGCCTAATGACGAAAGAATCCCCATTTTCTCCAGTTTTGCATTCCTATCTTCTGCAACATGACGTAACCTTATGTGCCAAATATATTTTGAACTTGAGTTGATTTTCACCATGGCATTGCATTCATTCAAATCACTTGCATTCATTTTGTGTTTGTCATTATTATCCAAATAATAAAGACCATCATTTATATAACCCGAACCAATATATTTATTTCCAAAATAAATATTGCAAACATCATCTGTGAACTGAAATTCATAGCCATTTCTAGTCAAACTAGATATAGAAATGATGTTCTTAAAAGCATCAGGTAGATATAAAATATTATCCAAACACAAAACATGTCCTGACATGTAAAAAGATTTAGAACCTATGGCTAAAGCTTCAACAGTTGAGCCATTATCAATCCGGACTCTAACATCTCGAGAACACAAGCTGCTACTATTTGCTAGTTCCTGCATATCATAAGAAATGTGAGAACTAATACCAGTATCTAAAACCCAAGCTGTAGATGAACTATGATTATCATCAGAATCTAAATAACAAGATATGGACAAACCTTCCGAAGGTCTATCCTTCTTGTCCTTCAGAGAAGCAAGATACTTTGGGCAGTTCCTCTTCCAGTGCCCATCCTTCTGGCAGTGGAAACACTTTCCTTTGCCTCCATCTGCTTTAGTCTTTCCTTTCCGTTTAGCTATTTTCTTGGAAGGACCAGGAATCTGAGGTTTCTTTTTCTTATTGCCCTTCTTCTTGTTGGACTTTCTAGCAGAAGAAGATACAATCAAAGCTACCTCTTTTCTTTTATTGCCCGGCATATTCTTTTGGGCAATAACCAGCATGTTAAGTAAACCAGCCAAGGTGCATTCCTATTTAGTCATATGGAAATTTGTCACAAAATTCCCAAAAGATTCAGAAAGGGACTGAAGAATCAAATCCATATGCAATTGGAAATCCATGTTAAAGTCAAGATGTTCCAGCTACTCAATTAGCTGAATCATCTTGTGGACATGATCCCCAACATTCTATCCCTCAGACATCCTCATGCGGAACAGCTGCCTAGATATCTCATTGTTATTAGTATGCCCTAGAGCATATCATTTAGTATGTATCTTGTACATATTTTTATTAATAAAAGGCATTTCCACTTTTCCGTTTACATAATATATTTATGTGTAATAGAAAAGGTCCATTGATATTTTGTTAGAAATATTATTCTTAAGTTGTTAAGAATATGAGTGACAATATTTCTAGCACAAAGTATCATAAATAGGTTCACAATCGAGGATACTTCATAATAAGGACATGACTTATCCAGAAAGATTGTATTCGTGTTTGTTCCCAAGTTATTTATATGAGATATAAATAAGATGGAATGGTGAGTCTCATGCCATATGACAAACATGATAGGCACTTATAAATGATAAGTAGGCCGAACCAGTGACACTTATGACAAGCACATGGAGTTTACTCTTATCAATGTTTTGTCATAAATCATATCAGTGCATATAATCTTTAGACCTGAGATAGCACAGTTATCTTGTATATAGGTAGTTTGAGTTTGATACTGCTTTCATACTTGTACTATGTATGGGTATATGGGCATGTGTTGGCTCCTACTAGTTATATATGGAGGTAGGTGTTGATCAAGATGGAATCTGTTCCTCTAAGTAAATAGAGATAAAATCCTATGTTCATTTAATTGTTCTTGATGTTTCAAGTTCCTGGCCAGGACAGATAGATTTATTCAGAAAAGAGTTTCTAATAAGAAAATCTTTTTAATCAAGAACTGGAATTAAAAGAGAACATAATATTCATAGCAAATGGAGTTTGACATAAACCATGACTCCAGCTTGAGTTGGGATTTTGTAACAGAGAGATTCTAGTGCATGGTAACATATGATTATAGGTTCATTTAAGGTAAACCTTATTACTAATTGGGTGGCCATGGCATGCTATGCTAGGTGTTAACCATGGTCTATGAGGTTCATAAAATGATTTAGAGAAATCATTTATGGTAAGAAAGAGTTCTGATGATATTAAGAGTTGATATCATGTCTTATTGCCAATTAGTGATGAGCCTAGTAAGTCACACACATACACAAGTTATCACCTATTTAAATGATTTAATTAATTAATTAAAGAGTTTAATTGATTAATTAAATATGTTTGGTTTGCAATTAAATTGCAAAGTCCCTAGCATGACTTGAAACCAAATCTAGATTATTGGATGTATAGTATAAGTTAAATTTATATTTAAAGTGTTTAAATATGAATTTAATTAATGAGAAATTAATTAATAGAGATTAATTAATTAATTTATATTTGATATAAATTGATTAGAAGAAGAAAAATAATTATTTTGGGTTAAGAACTCAAAATTAAGACACAGGGGCATTTTGGTCATTTCACAGTGTGACACGTGGCACCATGAGATGGTGACACATGGGATTACACATAAGCTTGCCAAATGTTTTTTAATCATGTAAGATGATTAAAATCAAGATTAAATATAGGTTTGACACTTGGCACAATGTGATTGGGTCACTTAAACCTAGAGCTAATCAAAGGGTAACATGTGGCAAGGGTTTAATGTGTTAACCTAGCTATTTAAGTGTTGTTATGAAAAGAAAAATAACCAGCAGCCACTCCTCTCCTTTGTCATGCCACTTTGAGGCTTTTCATCTATTCTTCTTCATCTCTCATCAATTCAAAGAGATTAGCCATCAATCTCTCGAATTAAGAACACTAAAAATTGTTTCTAGTGTCCTATTTACATCTCTAATCTCTTAAAAGGCAGAACTTGAATTTCTAATTAATGGAAAAAGCTTTAGAAGCTGTTCAAGGGCTGCCATAGGTGTTCTTGGTGTGGACAAGCTAGAGGGACAACATCTGGTGTCTTGATGACGAATCTCAAAGGCGCAGACACGCTTCAGTGCATCAAGAGGTTAGTGTAATCGTTCTTGATTTAATCTAGGGTTCTAAAATTAATCTGATTAATTTTAAAATCTTAAATGGCAAATACAAATCCAAAAACATATTAAAAGAGTTTTAATATGTTGTTTATCATTGAAATCAAATAGATAAAAATAAATCTTGCATGATGCATGTGACCCTAGGTGAAAAATTTTTAATTCAATGGTATAAACTTGTGTTTTTCACGCTTCTGTTCCTTCAATTGGTATCAGAGCCACTATATTTGCCATTTAGATTGATGATTATATGATTTAATTGTGTGTTTGATCATGAGATCAAAAGATCATTGCTGGTTGCAAAGCAAGGTGGCGGCATACTTAAAAAAAAACACCATCAATGGTGCGCATGGTTTGGCTACCATGGGTGGTTCAAGGTTGGCTTTTAATTCTGCAATTGTTGTATGTTCTAAGGCCTATTCTTTGACTAATTAAAGTGTTTAATTAGTAATTTTAATCACACAATTAAATTATGATTCAAATCAGAATTTTAAAAATTGTTTGAATTATGATTCAAATCAGAATTTTAAAAATTGTTTGAATGTGATTCAAATCTGAATTTTAAAAGTTGTTTGAATGTGATTCAAATCTGAATTTTTTAAGTTGTTTGAATCATATTTAAATCTGATTTTTTAAAATTGATTGAATAAAATTCAGATCTGATTTTTTAAAAAAATGTTTGAATGTGATTCAAATCTGAATTTTAAAAGTTGTTTGAATGTGATTCAAATCTGAATTTTTAAATTTGTTTGAATGATATTCAAATCTGAATTTTTAAATTTATTTGAATCATATTCAAAATCTGGATTTTTAAGTTGAATATGAGATATTCAATTTAATTTAAGTATGTATGTTTTATTTAATTGTTAAATAGTGATCTGCATGATGGATGATCATGGACTATAAAAGACCAATGTGATTGGATTTATTTCTTTTATGTTTCTTTGGGATTGTAAATTAATTAATTTATTTAATTTTATTTTGGGCATGTATTATTAAGTTTGTAATAATGTTTGGGTTGTAATTTCATTTATTTAAGTTCTTGTAAATTCGCTTTGGTATGCCAAGGATTACCATGTAATATTGGATTGCAAGAAGTTCAAGGAGGTCAAGAGCATTGGTGGGACTAGTGGGAGGAATTCAAGATCAAGTGTTGATTATGTACTCCTTCAGCAACTCTTGTAAAATGAATGAATGAATGAAATGCACCTAGGAATGCCCTGATTCAATTCTAGGTGGCTCAGAATTGAATCCCTTAGAAAGTCCATGATCATACCATATTTATTACTTATCCATGAATGCATGAGATGTATGGGAATGTATGCTATTATATGATATATGCATGCTAATTGGATAATGTGCAAAGTGAGACCTTAATAGTAAATAGAATGACCATAAAATCTTCTAAACAAATGATTAAGTTGGAAATGCTATAATTAAAGTAATTATAACATAGGCCCTCCATTGGGGCAATTATTTTAAGAAATTTTAAATAGTTGCATAAGATGCAATTAATTTAAGAGATTTTCTTAAGAATAATTGTTAAGCATGAGATGTTGTAAATATGTAAATGGTTTAGTGGCCAATATTGGATGTACCTGAGGACATTAAAATTATTTGCATAATTACTGGCTCAATGGGATCAACTTAACTAATGCAAGATAAGTCAATAATGGATGTACCTGAGATTTTGAGCATTAGGGGCCAGGTAAAGGATTGAACCTCACATGAGATGTGATGGGCAAGAAGTTGCTCACTTATAGTTTATTGTAATTCCAATAATGGATGTACCTGAGGATGATCAATAGAATTATAAGAATTCAATCACCCACTAGAAATCCATCCAACTAGGATTTCCGTTTTCTACTTTGGAAGTGTAGGATTCGCTAAGTTAGTGGGAGGACCAATTTGATTAAAAGACCATAATCATTTTGGTTAATTACATGATACATTTACTAATTAATCTGGTTATTTTCTGCAGTTAATTTTCTGATAAAAATGAGCACAAGACAACCACCACTATCCAATATGCTTGCAAGCATACTTAATCACAATAGGTTGACAGGACCTAATCTGTCTGATTGGCTAAGAAATTTGAAACTTGTCCTGAACCTTGAACATATAGGATATGTTCTAGATTCAAATGTTCCTGGTCCCTTACCTCCAGAGGCCACATAAGAGGAACATGAAACTTTGGACAAGTAGAAGGAGCATGATATGAGAGCTAAGTGTTACATGCTTGGTTCTATGTGTAATGAGTTACAGAAGCAACATGAGAACATGCAGAGTGCGAGTGAGATCCTCCTTCACCTATAAGAGTTGCATGGTGAGCACAGCAGGAATGCTAGGTATGAGATATCTAGACAGCTATTCCGTATGAGGATGTCTGAGGGACAGAATGTTGGGGATCATGTCCACAAGATGATTCGGCTGATTGAACAGTTGGAACATCTTGACTTTAACATGGATTTCCAACTGCAGATGGATTTGATCCTTCAGTCCCTTCCTGTGTCTTTTGGGAATTTTGTGACAAATTTCCATATGACTAAACAGAAATGCACCTTAGCTGGTTTACTCAACATGCTGGTTATTGCCCAAAAGAATATGCCAGGCAATAAAGGAAAAGAGGTAGCTTTGGTTGCATCTTCTTCTGCTGGAAAGTCCAACAAGAAGAAGGGCAATAAGAAAAAGAAACCTCAGATTCCTGGTCATTCCAAGAAAATAGCTAAATAGAAAAGGAAGACCAAAGCTGACAAAGGCAAAGGAAAGTGTTTCCATTGAAAACAGGAAAGTGTTTCCATTACCAGTAAGAAAATGTTTCCAATGGCCAGAGTATAGCAATCTAAAAGAATGCAATGCCATGGTGAAAACCAACTCAAGTTCAAAATATATTTGGCACTTAAGGTTATGTCATGTTGCAGAAGATAGGATTACAAAATTGGAGAAAATGGAGATTTTATCCTCATTGGGCTCTGAGCCTACTCCAACTTGTGAATCTTGCCTTCAGGGCAATATGACTAGATCACCCTTTGTTGGACAAGGGCTAAGAGCTGAAAATATTTTAGAGCTAATACATAGTGATGTATGTGGTCCATTTAAAGAAATGGCTAGAAGGGGCTTTCATTATTTTATTACCTTTACTGATGATAAATCAAGGTTTGGGTATTTGTATTTGATGAAATACAAACATGAATCTTTTGAAAAGTTCAAAGAATTTACATCTGAAGTAGAAAATCAAACAGGAAAGAGTATTAAAGCTCTTCGATCAGATCGTGGAGGTGAATATTTGAGTACTGAATTTGATGAATACTTAAGAGAGCATGGCATTGTTTCTCAACTGACTCCTCCAGGAACGCCACAGCTGAATGGTGTATCTGAAAGGAGAAATCGTACCCTATTGGATATGGTACATAGTATGATGAGCTATACTGATATGCCAATATTCTTTTGGGGATTTGCATTAGAATCAGCTTTGTATATTCTGAATAGGATTTCATCAAAATCAGTTTCTTCCACACCTTATAAGATATGGCATGGAAGAAAATCAAGTCTTAAGCATGTTAAGATTTGGGGTTGTCTAGCTTATATCAAAAAGCTGAACACTGATAAATTGGAGACCAGATCAGAAAAAGGTCGATTTGTTGGATATCCAAAAGATAGTTTTGGATATTATTTTTATTTGCCTACTTCTCAAAAGGTTATGATAAGTAGAGATACCACATTTCTTGAACAACAGTTTGTTCAAGAAGGAGGCAAAGGAAGGCAAATAGAGTTAGAATTGGAGAATTCTGACCAACCAATAGATTAGATGGATATAGATCCATCTAGTCAACCTATACCCGTTGATGAAACATCTACAGCTGTTCCTCGTAGAACAAACAGGGTATCTCATCCACCAGTGAGATATGGTTTTCTTCATGAAGAAGAACAAGAGTTGTCTACTCATGAAGAAGTAGATCATGGAGATGATCCACTTACTTATGAAGAAGCTATATCAGATATAGACTCTTCAAAATGGATTGATGCTATGAAATCCGAGATTGATTCCATGTATAAGAATCAAGTTTGGGATCTTGTTGACCCACCTGAAGGTATTGTACCTATAGGGAACAAATGGGTTTTCAAGAAGAAAATTGGTTCTGATGGAAAGGTAGAGACCTATAAGGCAAGGCTAGTAGCGAAAGGGTTTCGCCAAAGGCAAGGAATCGACTATGAGGAGACTTTCTCGCCTGTTGCCATGCTTAAATCAATTAGGATTTTATTAGCAATAGCTGCATACTATGATTATGAGATTTGGCAGATGGATGTCAAAACAGCTTTTCTCAATGGATACATTGAAGAAAACATTTTCATGGAACAACCTAGGGGATTTGAATCCCAAGATGGTTCCAAGGTATGCAAGCTAAAGCGATCCATTTATGGGTTGAAACAAGCTTCGAGGAGTTAGAACATCCGTTTTGATAAAGCCATTAAATCCTTTGGTTTTATCAAAAACGAGGATGAGCCATGTGTATATAAGAAGGTTAGTGACAGTGCTATCACTTTCCTTGTCTTATATGTGGATGACATACTGTTGATGGGTAATGACACAGGTATATTGACAACTATAAAGGTATGGTTGTCAAATACATTCTCCATGAAAGACTTAGGGGAGGCAACCTATATTCTTGGGATTCGCATCTATAGAGATAAAGTGAAAAGGATAATTGGTTTATCTCAAAGTCTATACTTGGAAAAGGTGTTAAAGAGGTTTAACATGCTTGATTCCAAGAGAGGATTGTTACCAGTGAGACATGGTATCCACCTTTCTAAAGAGACGTCTCCAAAGACACCTGAAGAAAGAGATAAGATGGCCAGGATTCCATATGCTTCGGCTATTGGAAGTTTAATGTATGCAATGTTGCTGGATATCGCATATGCTGTTAGTTTGACTAGCAGGTATCAATCCAATCCAGGTTTGGAACACTGGATAGCTGTCAAGAATATCCTTAAGTACTTGAGAAGAACTAAGAATTTATTCTTGATTTATGGAGGTGGAGACTTGCAATTGGATGGTTATACTGATTTTGATTTCCAATCAGATATCGATGATAGAAAGTCTACCTCTGGATATGTGTTCATTTGTAATGGAGGTGCAGTCAGTTGGAAGAGTTCCAAACAGAGCACGATTGCAGATTCCACTACAGAGGCTGAGTATATTGCTGCATCAGATGCTGCAAAGGAAGCTGTTTTGATAAAGAAGTTCATGACAGAACTTACAGTAGTTCCTTCCATTGAGTCAGCAGTTCCACTACACTGTGACAATAATGGAGCAATCATACAGGCTAAGGAACTAAGGTCTCACCCAAAATCCAAACACATAGAAAGGCACTACCATATTATCAGAGATATAGTTGGGCAAGGGGATATAGCCATGCAGAAAAATAACATCAGCTGAAAAACCCAGCTGATCCATTCACTAAGCTTTTGTCACAAGTTCAGTTAGATCCATCTTGAGAAGATGGGTCTAAGGTATTGTAATGAATGGCTCTAGTGCTAGTGGGAGATTGTTAGTAGTATGCCCTAGAGCATATCATTTAGTATGTATCTTGTACATATTTTTATTAATAAAAGGCATTTCCACTTTTCCGTTTACATAATATATATATATGTGTAATAGAAAAGGTCCATTGATATTTTGTTAGAAATATTATTCTTAAGTTGTTAAGAATATGAGTGACAATATTTTTAGCACAAAGTGTCGTAAATAGGTTCACAATGGAGGATACTTCATAATAAGCACATGACTTATCCAGAAAGATTGTATTCATGTTTGTTCCCAAGTTATTTATATGAGATATAAATAAGATGGAATGGTGAGTCTCATGCCATATGACAAATATGATAGGCACTTATAAATGATAAGTAGGCCGAACCAGTGACACTTATGACAAGCACATGGAGTTTACTCTTGTCAATGTTTTGTCATAAATCATATCAGTGCATATAATCTTTAGACCTGAGATAGCACAGTTATCTTGTATATAGGTAGTTTGAGTTTGATACTGCTTTCATACTTGTACTATGTATGGGTATATGGGCATGTGTTGGCTCCTACTAGTTATATATAGAGGCAAGTGTTGATCAAGATGGAATCTGTTCCTCTAAGTTAATAGAGATAAAATCCTATGTTCATTTAATTGTTCTTGATGTTTCAAGTTCCTGGCCAGGACAGATAGATTTATTCAGAAACGAGTTTCTGATGATTAAATCTTTTTAATCAAGAACTGGAATTAAAAGAGAACATAATATTCATAGTAAATGGAGTTTGACATAAACCATGACTCCAGCTTGAGTTGGGATTTTGTAACAGAGAGATTCTAGTGCATGGTAACATATGATTATAGGTTCATTTAAGGTAAACCTTATTACTAATTGGGTGGCCATGACATGCTATACTAGGTGTTAACCATGGTCTATGAGGTTCATAAAATGATTTAGAGAAATCATTTATGGTAAGAAAGAGTTCTGATGATATTAAGAGTTGATATCATGTATCATTGCCAATTAGTGATGAGCCTAGTATGTCACACACATACACAAGTTATCACATATTTAAATATGATTTAATTAATTAATTAAAGAGTTTAATTGAATAATTAAATAGGTTTGGTCCCTAGCATAACTTGAAACCAAATCTAGATTATTGGATGTATGGTATTAGTTAAATTTATATTTAAAGTGTTTAAATATGAATTTAATTAATGAGAAATTAATTAATAGAGATTAATTAATTAATTTATATTTGATATAAATTGATTAGAAGAAGAAAAATAATTATTTTGGGTTAAGAACTCAAAATTAAGACACAGGGGCATTTTGGTCATTTCACAGTGTGACACGTGGCACCATGAGATGGTGACACATGGGATTACACATAAGCTTGTGAAATGTTTTTTAATCATGTAAGATGATTAAAATCAAGATTAAATATAGGTTTGACACTTGGCACAATGTGATTGGGTCACTTAAACCTAAAGCTAATCAAAGGGTGACATGTGGCAAGGGTTTAATGTGTTAACCTAGCTATTTAAGTGTTGTTATGAAAAGAAAAATAACCAGCAGCCACTCCTCTCCTTTTTCACGCCACTTTGAGGCTTTTCATCTATTCTTCTTCATCTCTCATCAATTCAAAGAGATTAGCCATCAATCTCTTGAATTAAGAACACTAGAAATTGTTTCTAGTGTCCTGTTTACATCTCTAATCTCTTAAAAGGGAGAACTTGAATTTATAATTAATAGAAAACGCTTTAGAAGCTGTTCAAGGGCTGCCATAGGTGTTCTTGGTGTGGACAAGCTAGAGGGACAACATCTGGTGTCCTGAAGACGAATCTCAAAGGCGCAGACACGCTGCAGTGCATCAAGAGGTTAGTGTAATCGTTCTTGATTTAATCTAGGGTTCTAAAATTAATCTGATTAATTTTAAAATCTTAAATGACAAATACGGATCCAAAGACATATTAAAAGAGTTTTAATATGTTGTTTATCATTGAAATCAAATAGATAAAAATAAATCTTGCATGATGCATGTGACCCTAGGTGAAAATTTTTGAATTCAATGGTATAAACTTGTGTTTTTCACGCTTCCGTTCCTTCACTCATACCTAACATTCCTGCTGTGCTCACCATACAACTCTTGTAGGTGAAGGAGGATCTCACTCGAACTCTGCATGTTCTCATGCTGCTTCTGTAACTCATTACTCATGGAAGCAAGCATGTAACACTTAGCTCTCATATCATGCTCCTTCCACTTATCCAAAGTTTCATGTTCCTCTTAAGTGGCCTCTGGAGGTAAGGGACCAGGAACAATTGAGTCTAGAACATATCCTATATGTTCAAGGTTCAGGACAAGTTTCAAATTTCTTAGCCAATCAGACAAATTAGGCCCTGTCAACCTATTGCGATCAAGTATGCTTACAAGAATATTGGATGGTGGTGGTTGTTCTGTGCTCATTATTATCAGAAAATTAACTGTAGAAAATAACCAAATTTATTAGTAAATGTATCATGTAATTAACCAAAATGATTATGGTCTTTTAATCAAATTGGTCCTTCCACTAACTTAGCAAATCCTACACTTCCAAAGTAGAAAACGGAAATCTTAGTTGGATGGATTTCTAGTGGGTGATTGAATTCTTATAATTCTATTGATCATCCTCAGGTATATCCGTTATTAGAATTACAATAAACTATAAGTGAGCAACTCCTTACCCATCACATCTCATGTGAGGTTCAATCCTTTACCTAGCCCCTAATGCTCAAAATCTCAGGTACATCCATTATTGACTCATCTTGCATTAGTTAAGTTGATCCCATTGAGCTAGTAATTATACAAATAATTTTAATGTCTTCAGGTACATCCAATATTGGCCACCAAACCATTTACATATTTACAACATCTCATGCTTAACAATTATTTTTAAGAAAATCTCTTAAATTAATTGCATCTTATGCAAGTATTTAAAATTTCTTAAAATAATTGCCTCAATGGAGGGCCTGTAACACCCTCCCTGTAACAACTCCGTATATTCTACTATTTCGGTGACCAGTGTCGGTTCGAACAGCTAGAACGTCCGGAAAAATATTTAAACTAAAGTGAGGAGCTATAATTAACTCAAATATTAATAAGAAAAATTTTAAAAATAAAATACAACCAAGTTAAATGAGCCAGTGCCCTAGTGATGGGTAACCCAATGGGAAGTTGCGGTTCTCGCAACTAGGAGCCCTAGACCCCGGGGAAAATTCATAAAATAATTTTTGGGATCCAGAGAAGGGTCATTGAGGTTCCTATGGCATTAGAATGCCAAGAAAATACTTAGGAAAAATTTTCAATCAGTACAAACAATTTTGGCTAAATAAGCCAAACAGAGGGCATTTTAGTCATTTCGTCTTCAGAGATGATTTTTGGCCGACTTGTTCAGTTAAGTAAATAATTATTATGACATACAATGTAAATAAATATTACTAAAAATTGAATTAAAAATGAGTAGAAAAGAAAAGAAAAAAATGAATTAAATGGGAATTTATGACATCACATGATGTCATTATTGTGCCTCCACCCAATCACATGGTGACACGTGGCATTAACTCATTTAAAATGACTAAAAGGACAGAAAATGAAAGAAAGCAAATCAATTTCTTTCATTTTCCTCAGCTGCAATGAACCAGCTCCAAGCAATCCACCATTGCCATCCCAACCAAGCTTCCTTTCCCACCTTTTTACACCATAAAATCCCTTGCTCCTTTCATTAAAAATTTTCCTTACACCTAGAGCAAGAAGTTCTCAAGCTTTGGAAAGTGCATAATTCAAGGTTAGTGCCAATTTCTTTTAAAAATTTTGTGTATGGCTGCCATTGAACATGATTTTGGTATTGTAAACCATGGATTGTATGTGTATAAAAATTTTAGTTGTTGGGGCTAGGGTTTGGACACAAACTTGAGACTTTGTTCATGTAAGGATGAAAATAAGTTTTAATGGTCAATTAGTGACCATTTGAATGTGTATGATGAGGAAATAAAGTGAGTTGAGACTTGGCATTTGTGTATGGGTTAGCTACCTTGGCTGACCTACAGCACTAAGCATGAGTCCAGCAGGTTTGGGTGGCTATAAATGGAGTTGTAGAAGTTCAATTGGTGTAACGCCAATTGGACATGAAACTAGATACATAATGGCACAACTTTGGTGAAGAAACCCTGCCTAGAAAACCAAACCAAGTTGGCCTAAAAATTGCCCTAATCCAAGTGACCTACATTCTGTCTGAGCAAAATGACCAAATGAACAATGTTTATTCATTTGGTCATAAGTCAGTGTAGAAAGGTCCAATTGACCTGAAATTTTACCAGCAAAAATCTAAGACATAGACCTAGAACTTTCATGAAGAACACAAATCCAAATTCTGACCATAACCTAGTCAAATTGCCAACCAAACTTAGGTTACCAAATCTGGCAAAACTAGTTTTGCCCAGAATTTTGGATTTTGTCCAATCTGGCCAGTTATGGTGTTTAGGCCATAACTTGAGGTAAAAAACTCCAAATGGAGTGATTCAAAAAAGGAAATGTAACTAGACAAAATAAATAACAACTTTCATGAAGACAATTTTTCCAAATTCCTACTGTAAAAATGACCAATGGAATAGTAAACACAAGGCTTGAAATCTTAAAATTTTGAACAACTAGCACTAAGTTTAGAAATGGTATTGGCAACCAATACCAACAACTTTAGAATGCAAAATGTGGTATGTTGGAAGTATTAGAACCAATGTACCTATTGTCTATGCAAAAGTCAATATTTTAGTTGACTAATGAAATGAATAGTAACACCTAAACTTAAATTTCAAGAACTGTACAATTTAAAAGTGTAACATACCCTAGTACACCTAGCAAGGTTGGTTTGGATAGTTTGGCATGCCAATGGGGTTCAGTTAGCAGTACTGTACATGGCATTATGCCATTCTGTGATTTTATGGCTTTAGCCATTCTGACATTGTAATGATACTTGGCCTTGTGCCTAATATTTATTACAGCTCATTAGCTGTTCTGTTGCACACTGGGAGATACATATGTGACCGATGGTGTGATGGCCTGAGGTACTTGATACCCAGTGCTAGTTTACCCGTTTATCCAGTCCAGTCATCCAATATAGGTTACTTGGGAAACTAAAAATAGAAGTGGATAAATTTGATGAAATTATGAATATAACAAGTACAAATGAATAAGATTACCAATAATGATTGAAAAATTGTCTGCATAAGATATCAGAACATGCACTGCATATTTATTTTCTGTTATTTCTTTTTATTTTATTATTGGCACCACTAAGCATTATTGCTTAGCGCGTTGCTTTTGCCATGCGTAGGTTCTGGAGAGACCGACCGAGAGCCTAGTAGACCACAGACTGGGTGAGACCTTCTGCAGCTTTGCATAGTGTCCGTGTCACCTCACTGATATCAGTGCATTGGTAGGACACTAGGTTTCATTTTGGGTATTTTGTAATTAACTTTTATTTTCTCATATGAAATTGAGACTCATGTAATGTATTTTGTTATCAATGTAAATAGTGAAAATTATGTTTATGAATGAAAAAGTGAATATTTATTTATGACTTTTATATGAATATCATATGAAATGAATGAATGAGAAATGGGAGTATATTTGAGAAATATTGAGATTTTGTTGATGAAAAGGAGTTTGGGATTGACGGAAAATTTTGGAAGTGTTTTTCACAGGTTCTGAAGAACTGTTTTATCCATTTTTAACCGACACTCTGTCGGATTTTCTATAAAATTTATGAAACCTCAAATAAATTATAATTTCAATAAATGACTTAAATGAAATATATTGTACTTCATAACTATGACAAAAATAAATTAAGGAAGAATAAAAATGATTGAGATAAAATAGGGTGTTCTGGTACACTGTGTGACATATCTTACTCGGCTATACTGTAGACGGGTAAGGGGTTTCATATTTAGTGGTATCAGAGCACAGTTTAGGCATTTCTGGGCCTAGATCAAGTCCATACCATGCATTGCATTTGTAAGAGTCGAGGTGACACTAATGCAGATATGTTTGTCTTTGTTATTTTGAATGGGATATAGACCCCACATCTCAGAGGGCAGTTGAGGAGGAAGTGGAGAGTCATGCTCCACCTACAGTAGCTGAGATTGGGGGTAGGGGAGAACCTGCTCCACCAGCTCCAGCAGAGCCTGCTCAGCCTACACAGGCCATGTTCCAGCAAATGGTCGAATTTTTCAAACAAATGGCTAGGGTAATGCCACCACCACCACCACCTCCACAGCAGAAATCTCACCTGGAAAGACTGAGAAAATTTGGAGCAGTGTATTTCTTTGGCAAGAGAAAGATGATTCTGTTGCATCTGAAAATTGGTTGAACAGAACAAGAAGGGTTTTAAAGCAACTCCACTGCACTCCAGAGCAAAAACTAGAAGCTGTTGTATCTCTGTTGCAAGATGATGCCTACTAATGGTGGGATACAATGTCTAGTGAAGTGCAGCCAGAAGTAACAACTTGGGACTTCTTCCTCTCAGAATTCAAAAAGAAATATGTGGGTAGTGTATACCTAGAAGAGGGAAGAAGAGAATTCATTAACCTAAGGTAGAGACAGCTGACAGTGGCCGAGTATGAAAAGGAATTTGTCAGACTGAGCCTCTATGGAAGGGAAATAGTCTTTAATGAAGCCGAGAGATGTAAAAGATTTGAAGAGGGATTAAATGATAACATAAAAATCATGATCACTGCTTTGGGAATCACATACTTCACCAAGTTAGTGGAAGCTACAATAAAAGTTGAAAAGGTTAGAATAAGTGAGCAGACCAGAAGAGAGAGACAGCAGAAGAGGGGCCCGGGTCAGTCTAGCTCATCTCCTGCACCTGGAAAGAAATTTAAAGGACCACCTGCTCTGAGTTCAGGTCAACCTCAAGGTCAGTGTCAGTCCTAGGGACCCAGGCCACAGTTCACCCCAAGGAGAGGTCAGTCTACACCATAAGTGGGCAGCTCTATAGGGACGAGGTTCAGGGGACCAGCCCCAGCATCTTCTGCATGTCCGCATTGCCTGAAATGGCATAAGGGGGAGTGTTGGAGAGTAACTAGTGCCTGCTGAAGGTGTGAGTCGACAGAACATCAATTAAGGAACTGTCCACGCAGAACTGCTACAGCTGCTCCAACACATGCAGACAGACCTGCTCCTGCACCATAAAGGGGTAGGAAATCTAGAAAATCTTAGGTAGTGGGACCATCACAGAGGCCTGCATGTAACACTCTAGCCAAATCCCACATCAGCAAAACACGGGAGAGATGCTGAGTTTATAAGTTGGCGGTTCGTAACCCCTAGCGACCCATTTTAAAATCGTGAGGGCTTCGGCCCAGAGCGAACAATATCACTAGTGGGCCGAGCCATTACATTTGTAGTATCAAAGCCACTCCGCATGCAACCTTGAGCGATGGTGGGGCAAACCTCAGCGAATACGCTGAGTCCCATAAGGGGGGTGGATTGTAACACCCTAGGCAAATCCCACATCGGCAAAACACGGGAGAGATGCTGGGTTTATAAGTTGGCGGTTCGTAACCCCTAGCGATGCATTTTAAAACCGTGAGGGCTTCGGCCCAGAGCGGACAATATCACTAGTGGGCCGGGCCATTACACTGCATCTGAGCCAGCAGAGCACCTGCCAGAGCCTATGCCATAAGAGCTCAGGAGGAGCAAGATGCCCCAGACATCATTAGGGGTATGTTCTCCCTCTACAATACATCTGTGCATGCATTGGTAGATCCAGGATCCACTCATTCATACATCTGCATCAACCTATCCGTAGAAAAGGGGATATTAGTAGGGGAGAGTGACCAAGACATTCTGGTCACTAATCCATTGGGCCACAGTGTAGTGGTGAACAAAGTGTACGAGGGTTGCCCGTTAAGGATTCAGGGGTATGAATTCTTGGCAGACCTGATTGAGTTTCCTTTCCATTAGTTTGACGTAATTTTGGAAATGGACTGGTTGTCACGTCATCAGGCAATGGTTGATTGTAAGTTGAAGAGGATCTCATTAAAAACTCCTGAGGGTAATGAGATTACAGTTGTGGGGGAAAGGACAGATTTCTTGTCCAATGTCATCTCAGTTACAGTTGCAAGAAAAATGATGAGAAAAGGCTGTGAAGCCTACCTAGCATATGTGGTGGATACTAGGCAGGCTAAGCAAAGTCTGTGTAACATACCCACAGTAAGAGACTTCCCAGATGTGTTCCCTGAAGAATTGCCTGGTTTGCCACCAAAAAGGGAAATCGAATTTGCTATTGAGATACTACCGGGTACAGCACCAATCTCTATTGCTCCTTATAGGATGGCACCCACAGAATTGAAGGAACTGAAAACCCAGTTATAGGAGTTATTGGATAAAGGGTTCATACGCCCCAGTGTGTCGCCATGGGGAGCTCCAGTGCTGTTTGTAAAGAAGAAGGATGGGACTTTGAGGTTATGTATCGATTACCGATAGTTGAATAAAATGACTATGAAGAACAAATATCAGTTGCTAGAATTAATGATTTGTTTGATCAGTTGAAGGGAGCAGGAGTATTTTCCAAAATTGATCTCAGATCAGGGTATCATCAGTTGAGGGTGAAGGATGTAGATATGCCAAAGACTGCATTCAGGACCCGATATGGGCATTATGAGTTCCTGGTGATGCCCTTTGGCCTAACAAATGCACCAGCGACATTCATGGACCTTATGAATCGTATCTTCCATCCATACCTAGATCGGTTCGTAGTGGTCTTTATTGATGATATTTTGGTGTATTCCAAGACCAGGGAAGAACATGATGAGCATTTGAGGATTGTTTTGCAAACCCTAAGATAAAAGAAGCTGTATGCTAAGTTGTCTAAGTGTGACTTCTGGTTGAATGAGATTGCATTCCTTAGACACATAGTATCAGCTGATGGGATTAGGGTGGATCCCAAGAAAATAGAAGCAGTGATGAAATGGAAGCCTCCCAAAAATACAACTAGGGTCAGAAGTTTCTTGGGGCTAGCTGGGTATTACAGAAGATTTGTGAAGGGATTTTCCTTAATAGCTGCTCCAATGATCAAGTTATTACACAAGAATGTAAGATTTGACTGGAATGACAAGTGTCAGACCAGTTTTGAGAAGTTGAAGGCTATGTTGATAGAGGCACCAGTGTTAACACAGTCAGTGTTGAGAAAGGACTTTGTGGTCTACAGTGATGCCTCGCATAATGGGTTAGGGTGTGTATTGATGCAAGAGGAGAAGGTGGTCGCCTATGCTTCCAGGCAGCTAAGGCCACATGAACAGAATTATCCTACCCATGATCTAGAGCTTGTAGCAATTATCTTCACACTGAAGATATGGAGGCATTACTTGTATGGTGAAAAGTGCCACATTTACACAGACCACAAAAGTCTGAAATACTTGCCAACCCAGAAGGAGCCTAACCTCAGACAGAGGCAATGGATTGAGTTCCTGAAGGACTATGATTGTGTGATTGACTATCATCCTGGGAAGGCAAATGTAGTTGCTGATGCTTTGAGCAGAAAATCCATCACAACTTTGAGATCATTGAATGCCCTTCTATCTTTGGCTCGAGATGGAGCTATTTTGGCTGAGTTGCAAGTGAGGCCAAACCTGCTATAACAGATTTTAGATGGGCAAAAAGTAGATGAGAAGCTAAAGGCTATCATGAGCAAAATCCTAGAAGGGAAAGAAACTGACTATGAAGTGAAAACAAATGGGTGTCTGTACTACAAAGGAAGATTATGTGTACCAGATGATGGGGAATTGAAAGCCAGTATTCTAAAAGAGGCACACATCAGTGTTTATGCTATGCACCCAGGAAGTACAAAAATGTATCATGATCTGAAGCTTCATTATTGGTGGCCTGGTATGAAGAAGGACATAGCTGACTATGTGACTAAATGCTTGACATGTCAGCAAGTCAAGGCAGAATATCAAGTTCCATCAGGTTTGCTACAGCCTATACGCATACCTGAATGGAAATAGGATTGGGTCACCATGGATTTTGTAATTGGTCTACCTCTCACCCAGAAGAAGCATAATGAAGTATGGGTGATGGTAGATAGATTGACGAAGTTAGCACACTTTCTGCCAGTAAGAACTGACTAATCATTGGAGAAGTTAGCAGAATTGTATATTAGTGAGATAGTTAGACTACATGATTCCACTTTCCATTATATCTGATCGAGACCCAAGGTTTACATTGAGATTTTGGAAGAAATTGCATGAATCCTTGGGTACACAACTCCACTTCAGCACAGCTTTCCATCCTCAGACGGATGGGCAATCAGAAAGAGTAATCCAGGTAAACAATTGAAACCAATTGAATTAATACAAATATTGGACTAAAATGATAATAATAACATAAAATATATGTCAGGTCCTTAAGGATATGCTGAGGAGTTGTGTGTAACACCCTCACTGTAGTAATTCCGTACATTCTACTGTTTCGGTAATCGGTGTCAGTCTGGACAGCTAGAACATCTGAAAAAATATTTAGACTAGAGTGAGGAATCATAAATAACTCAAATATTAATAAGAAAAATTTAGAAAAAATTTTAAAAATAAAAAACAACCAAGTTAAATGAGCTGGTGCCCTAGCGATGGGTAACCTAGTAGGAAGTTACGGTCTTCACAGCTAGGAGCCCTAAACCTAGAGAAAAATTCATGAAATAATTTTTGGGACTCCAGAGAAGAGTCATTGAGGTTTATATGGCATTAGAATGCCAAGAAAAGGCTTAGAAAAATTTTTCGATCCGTACAGACGATTTTGGCTCAATAAGCCAAACGGAGGGCATTTTGATCATTTGGTCTTCAGAGATGATTTTTGGCCGACTCGTCCAGTTAAGTAAATAATTATTATGCCAAAAAATGTGAATAAATATTGTTAAAAATTTAATTGAAATTGAGTATAAAAGAAAATGAAATAAAATACAAATTATGACATCATTATTGTGTCATTAAAAGTCCTCCACCAATCAAATTGTAACACACACTTTATAACCCAATTAAAAAAAGAGATAAAATTAGTTAAAAAAGAAAAATGAATTCTGTTACCCATTTTCTTCAACCAGTCGTCTCCCATCTTCTCTCCTCTAACCATTTTTTATCAAACTTCTCACTAGGAATTTCTTGATAAATCACCATAAAATCCTAAGCTTGCTTCATAAAAACTCATCCTCACACCTTAAACCATCTCTAGGCAGTAATTAGAAGAAGAAAGAAAGAAGTTTTGCAAGTGGAAGAAACTCTTCAACCAAGTTTAGTGCTTCAACTTATGTTTATTTCTGTGTTTTATGGAAGAAATTAGTAAATCCTACAATTAGGTGCCATAAGAACTTGTAGATGAGTGAAAATTTGGAATCTCCATAGTATATGCGTGAACAGTAAACTTTAAAAATTCATAACTGGAGTTAGGGATCTTAGATCAGGGTGATTTTTATGTCAAAAGAAACCTTAAGGAATGTTCTAAAACTTTATAGTTTTATGTTAGACCTGATTCTAATTCTAGGTTAGGGTTTGAGGACAAAACATTTTATTGCTCAGATATGGACTCTGTTCTGCTGATTTCCTACAACAAGACAGCCACTTTCAATAAATCATAACTAGAGCCACAAAACTTGAAATTATGTGATTCTTGAGTCCTTGAAATGCTTATTAAATGCTCTAAAACCTTGTAGTTATGGCCAAGAGCTAATTGTGGTAGCTGTTGGGTGATATTTTTGCATTTCCTTACTACTATCTTGCATGTACTGGATTCTAGACAGGTTGCACCTTTTTAATTAGTTCTGCAATTTCTGATCTGATTTTGATGTGATTCCAATTGGAGATTGAGATAGACATATGAAGGTTGAGTTCTACAAAGTATGGTCTTGAAATCTTGTTTCTATAAATTATGGTGATTATTTTTGCACCCTGTTTCTGCATGCTGATTGTGCACTCAGTGCACTATTCATTCTAGTAACATGTATATTACATGAGCTGGAAATTTTAGAGAAAAAATGATTAAGCATTCTTTGATTTAATGAAGTTACATGTAGAAATTAATAAGGTAGAGGCCCATTTCAGGTCTAGAAATGAGTGCCATGAGAAAATTGAGTGAATGGTGCCAAGGGAATGGAGGTTGGGTGTGCTGCCTTTATTGCCTTGCAAGTCTGGATGTGAGTCCAGCATGTTTGGGCAGCTATAACTTGAGTTGTGTAGATTTAATTGGTGCAAGGCTAATTGGACATGAAACTAGACACATAATGGCACAACTTTGGTGAAGAAACCCTGCTCAGAAAATCAAACCAAGTTGACCTAAAAATTACCCTAATCCAGGTGACTAACATGCTGTCCCTTGAAAATGACCAAATAAACAGTTTTTTTTCAAATGGTCATAAATCAGTGTAGAAAAGTTTAATTGATCTGAAATTTTACCAGTAGAAAAATGAGACATATACCTACAACTTTCATGAAAAACACAAACTCAAATTCTGAACGTAACCAATTCAAATTGCTAGTCCATATTAGGACACTAAATCTGGCAGAACCAAATTGCCCAGAAATTCTGGGTACAGGTCACTCTGGCCAGTTATGGTAAAATGACCATAACTTGAGTTACAAAACTCCAAATGGAGTGATTCAAAAAGAGAATTAAAGAAGACAAAATAAGGAATAACTTTGATGAAGAAAAGTTAGTCTAGTTTCCACTGTAAAATTGTCCAATGGAACAGTAAACTTAGGTAATCAAAACTAAAAATTTAGAAATGCATCTAGGGGACTTTAAATTGCAATTGGCAATTAATACTAGCAAATGTAAAACTCAAAATATGGGATCTTGGTGTAATTAGAATTAACATATCCATTAAGTATGAAAAAGTCAACATTTTTGTTGACTAGTAATGTGAATAGTATTCAAAATGATTAGCAAACTAAGATGAAGACCTAGAACCAATTCTAAGCTTAAATGCTTAGAATTGTATGACAAATATGGACTATGCATCCTAGTCAAAATTGTTAAAAGCAAATTAAGGCCATAAATTTAAAATCTATGAAATGTTCATGGATTGCTTAAAACATGAAAAGTAAGTCACCTAATTGATGTGAATAGATGGTTAGGGCTTATATGCACATCACAAATAAAATTCATAAAATGTTAGTAATTCAACTTGAAATATAAAATTTGTAATTACAAAAGTAGATTTTTGAATGTATAAATGAGAAAGGAAAAATTTTTTGAATAAAATGGTACATGTGAACCATTGTTTTGAATTGTGATCAATATGAATGACATAATGAATAAATAAATAAATCATATTAATGCATGAATGAGACATTAGTTCTCATTATTGTAGAAAGGAAAAGTGCTTTGAGTACAGTGGTATAAAAGGATAATTAATGTGAATTGTGATCATATAAATGATCAAATGAATGTATAAATAATAATTGAAATTTATTATGAAATAATGAAGTCATAAAACACAATATATTAATATTTAATGATATTATGTGCCCTTATATTGAATAGACATGTGTGTCATATTGGATAGATTGGCATACCAATAGGGTCTTGTTTTAGCAGTACTACGAAAGGCTTTATGCCTATATTCATGGCTTTATGCCCGTATTCATGGCTTTTATGCCCGTATTCATGGCTTTTACGCCCGATTATATGATATCATGACTTTTTAGCCATACTAACTGCATACATGGGTGATGTTGTGCATCTTATGGTATGACGGTCCCAGACACCGCAGTGTCCAGTGCTAACGACCCGTTATCCAGTTTAGTCAGCCTGTCATAGGTTACTTAGGTAGTCTAATTTATTAAAATAATTTATGAATATTAGCAATTAAAAATGCTAGAAAGTAAATAAATGGGAAGAAGTTCTGAAATAAATTAGATTAGCTCCAAAAATTTGTTCCTTAGAATGATCTAAAGTAAATTAAACTAGTTCTAAAAATTTTAAATATTACGAAATGATTGTAAACAACTTAGAAAGTATCATGGAAGTGATAAAAAGACTAGTAGAAGAATTATAACTTAAATAACATTACAAATGTGACTTTCATAAAAATATAAATATAAGTATAAATTTTAGATTTATTTGTACATTATATAAATGATTATTGTAAACTTATAAAAGAAGTTATTCTAGAGAGCAATATAAATGACGAAAGATATATTGTATGGAAATTTTCATATGAACCCAGTAAAATTCTTGAGTATAGAAAATATGCTCCAATTATTTTTACTTGTTATATTATTTTCTTATTATATTATTGCATCACTAAGCAGTAATGCTTAGCGCGATGGATTTGTTTCCTCGTGCAGGTACTGAAGTTAAAGCCTAGCGAATACTAAACAGAGATTTTGGAGTTCTGATCTGCAGAGTGTTCAAGGTTGTCACCTCCTCAGCAATGCATGTAGATAGGGCCCATATAGATCATATTATTTATTTAGTACATTATAATTAGTTATTATTTGTAATGTAAACTATGAATTGTATGTTGAAATATAGATTATGGAACTATAATTAATTTGTAGATCATGTAAATTATGAAATTATGCAATTATTTTGTAAATTATGTAAATTAAGGAAATTTGAAAATTTTGCTTATATAATTTAAGAATGTTTACATATGAATTGAGTATGTGAATTACAAGAATTGAATGTGAGATGAATATGATGAGCATGAATGATAAAGTATGGAAATGAATGTGAAATTGAATTATATAGAGAATATTTGAACTGACCAGATGATTATGATTAGTATGGATGAGATTTTTATTTTAAAATATTATTGAAATTTTCAAACAGGTAAATAGCAAAATACGTTAAACGATAATAAAATAGGGGAAAATCCGTTAGTTTCTCTGTCAAAAAATAATCGATATTAAATATAACAAGAACAAAATTTTTAAAAAAATAAAGTAAGATAAGTTAGGGTGATCCGGCATCGATTGTAGCATGCCTCGCTCGTCTACACTGTAATCAGGTGAGGGGTATCACATTTGTTGGTATCAGAGCGCGGTTTAGGCGTTTCTGGACCTAGATAGACTGCATATTATGCATTGCATTCATAGGAGTTGAGGTAACACTATTGCAGATCTGTATTTCCTGTTTATTTTAGGTTAAGGTATGGAATAAGAGAGTAAAGAGACAATGAGATAGCGAATGGAGATGAGAAGGAGACTGTATTTAAGATGAAAAAGAATGAGTACAGAACTGTTTGAGGATAGGATTGACACTAAGAAGAAAGTGAACTATGATAACACGGAAAGATGAATAAGTAAGGAGGTAGTAGCTCCTCGACTATTTACACTGAGTAAATTTCGAGAATGAAATTTTTGTTAGAGGGGAAGAATTGTAACACCCTCACTGTAGCAATTCCGTACATTCTACTATTCCGGTGATCGATGTCGGTCTGGACAGCTAGAACGTCTGGAAAAATATTTAGACTAGAGTGAGAAATCATAAATAACTCAAATATTAATAAGAAAAATTTAGGAAAAATTTTAGAAATAAAATACAACCAAGTTAAATGAGCCGGTGCCCTAGCGATGGGTAACCTAATGGGAAGTTACGGTCTTCACAACTAGGAGCCCTAAACCTAGGGAAAAATTCATGAAATAATTTTTGTGACTCCAGAGAAGAGTCATTGAGGTTTCTATGGCATTAGAATGCCAAGAAAAGGCTTAGAAAATTTTTTTGATCAGTATAGACAATTTTGGTTAAAAAAGCCAAACGGAGGGCATTTTGGTCATTTGGTATTCAGAGATGATTTTTGGCCAACTTCTCCAGTTAAGTAAATAATTATTATGACATAAAATGTGAATAAATATTGTTAAAAATTTAATTAAAAATGAGTAGAAACGAAAATGAAATAAAATACAAATTATGACATCATTATTGTGTCATTAAAAGTCCTCCACCAATCAAATTGTAACACACACTTTATAACGCGATTAAAAAAAAGAGATAAAATTAGTTAAAAAAGAAAAATGAATTCTACTACCCATCTTCTTCAACCAGCCGTCTCCCATCTTCTCTCCTCTCACCATTTTTTATCAAACTTCTCACTAGGAATTTCTTGATAAATCACCATAAAATCCTAAGCTTGCTTCACAAAAACTCATCCTCACACCTTAAACCATCTCTAGGCAGCAATTAGAAGAAGAAAGAAAGAAGCTTTGCAAGTGGGAGAAACTCTTCAACCAAGGTTAGTGCTTTAATTTATGTTTATTTCCGTGTTTTATGGAAAAAATTAGTAAATCCTACAACTAAGTGCCATAGGAACTTGTAGATGAATGAAAATTTGGAATCTCCATAGTATATGCGTAAATAGTAAATTTTAAAAATTCATAACTAGAGTTAGGGATCTCAGATCAGGGTGATTTTTATGTCAAAAGAAACTTTAAGAAATGTTCTAAAACTTTGTAGTTTTATGTCAGACCTGATTCTAATGTTAGGTTAGGGTTCGAGGACAAAACAATTTATTGCTCAGATGTGGACTCTGTTCTGCTGATTTCCTGCAACAAATAAATCATAACTAGAGCCACAAAACTCAAAATGATGTGATTCTTGAGTCCTTGAAATGCTTATTGAATGCTCTAAAACCTTATAGTTATGGCCAAGAGCTAATTGTGGTAGCTGCTGGGTGATATTTTTGCATTTCCTTACTACTATCCTGCATGTACTGGATTCTAGACAGGTTGCACCTTTTTAATTAGTTCTGCAATTTTCGATCTGATTTTGATGTGATTCCAATTGGAGATTGAGATAGACATATGAAGGTTGAGTTTTGCAAAATATGGTCTTGAAATCTTATTTCTATAAATTATGGTGATTATTTTTGCACCCTATTTCTACATGCTGATTGTGCACTGAGTGCACTATTCATTCTAGTAACATGTATATTGCATGAGCTGGAAATTTTAGAGGAAAAATGATTAAGCATGCTTTGATTTAATGAAGTTACATGTAGAAATTAATAAGGAGGAGGCCCATTTCAGGTCTAGAAATGAGTGACATGAGAAAATTGAGTGAATGATGCCAAGGGAATGGAGGTTGGGTGAGCTGCCTTTATTGCCTTGCAAGTCTGGATGTGAGTCCAGCATGTTTGGACAGCTATAACTTGAGTTGTGTAGGTTCAATTGGTGCAAGGCCAATTGGACATGAAACTAGACACATAATGGCACAACTTTGGTGAAGAAATCCTGCCCAGAAAACCAAACCAAGTTGACCTAAAAATTACCCTAATCTAGGTGACCAACATGCTGTCCCTGGAAAATGACCAAATAAACAGTATTTGTTTAAATGGTCATAAGTCAGTGTATAAAATTTTAATTGATTTAAAATTTTACCTGTAGAAAGATGAGACATAGACCTACAACTTTCATGAAGAACACAAACTCAAATTCTGAACCTAACCAATTCAAATTGCTAGTCCATATTAGGACACCAAATCTGGCAGAACCAAATTGGCCAGAAATTCTGGGTATACGTCACTCCGGCTAGTTATCGTAAAATGACCATAACTTGAGCTACATAACTCCAAATGGAGTGATTCAAAAAGGGAATTAAAGAAGACACAATAAGGAACAACTTTGATGAAGAAAAGTTAGTCCAGTTTCCACTGTAAAATTGTCCAATGGAACAGTAAACTTAAGTAATCAAAACTGAAAATTTAGAAATGCATCTAGGGGACTTCAAATTGCAATTGGCAATTAATACTAACAAATGTAAAACTCAAAATGTGGGATCTTGGTGTAATTAGAATTAACATATCCATTAAGTATGAAAAAGTCAACATTTTGGTTGACTAGTAAGGTGAATAGTATTTAAAATGATTAGCAAACTAAGATGAAGACCTAGAACCAATTCTAAGCTTAAATGCTTAGAATTGTATGACAAATGTGGACTATGCATCCTAGTCAAAATTGTTAAAGGGAAATTAAGGCCATAAATTTGAAATCTATGAAATGTTCATGGATTGCTTAATACATGAAAAGTAAGTCACCTAATTGATGTGAATATATAGTTAGAGCTTATATGCCCATCACAAATAAAATTCATAAAATGTTAGTAATTCAACTTGAAATATAAAATTTGTAATTACATAAGTAGATTTTTGAATGTATAAATGAGAAAGGAAAAATGTTTTGAATACAATGGTACATGTGAACCATTGTTTTGAATTGTGATCAATATAAATGACATAATGAATAGATAAATGAATCATATTAATATATGAATGAGACATTAGTTCTCATTATTATAGAAAGGAAAAGTACTTTGAGTACAATGGTACAAAAGGATAATTGATGTGAATTGTGATCATATAAATGATCAAATGAATGTATAAATTATAATTGAAATTGATTATGAAATAATGAAGTCATAAAACACAATATATTAATATTTAATGATATTATGTGCGCTTGTATTGCCTAGACATGTATGTCAGATTGGATAGACTAGCATGCCAATAGGGTATTGTTTTAGCAGTACTGCGAAAGGCTTTATGCCCATATTCATGGCTTTTATGCCCGTATTCATGGCTTTTACGCCCGATTATATGATATCATAGCTTTTTAACCATACTAACTGCATACGTGGTTGACGTCCTGCGTCCCATGGTATGACGGCCCGAGGCACTGCAGTGTCCAGTGCCAATGACCCGTTATCTAGTTTAGTTAGTCTGTCATAGTTTATTTGGGTAGTCTAATTTATTAAAATAAGTTATGAATATTAGCAATTAAAAATGATAGAAAGTAAATAAATGAGAAGAAGTTCTGAAATAAATTAGATTAGCTCCAAAAATTTGTTCCTTAGAATGATCTAAAGTAAGTTAAACTAGTTCTAAAAATTTTAAATATTACGAAATGATTGTAAACAACTTAGAAAGTATCAAAGGAGTGATAAAAAGACTAGTAAAAGAATTATAACTTAAATAACATTACAAATATGACTTTCATAAGAATATAAGTATAAGTATAAATTTTAGATTTATTTGTATATTATATAAATGATTATTGTAAACTTATAAAAGAAGTGATTCTAGAGAGCAACATAAATGATGAAAGATATATCGTATGGAAAATTTCTTATGAACCCAGTAAAATTCTTGAGTATAGAAAATATGCTCCAATTATTTTTACTTGTTATATTATTGCACCACTAAGCAGTAATGCTTAGCGCGATGGATTTGTTTCCTCGCGCAGGTACTGAAGTTAAAGCCCAACGAATACTAAACAGAGATTTTGGAGTTCTGCTCTGCAAAGTGTTCAAGGTTGTTACCTCCTCAGCAATGCATGTAGATAGGGCCCATATAGATCATATTATTTATTTTGTACATTATAATTAGTTATTATTTATAATGTAAACTATGAATTGTATGTTGAAATATAGATTATGGAACTGTAATTAATTTTTAGATCATGTAAATTATGAAATTATGTAATTATTTTGTAAATTAAGGCAATTTGAAAATTTTGCTTATATAATTTGAGAATGTTTACATATGAATTGAGTATGTGAATTACAAGAATTGAATGTGAGATGAATATGATGATCATGAATGATAAAGTATTGAAATGAATGTGAAATTGAATTATATAGAGAATATTTGAACTGATCAGATGATTATGATTAGTATGGATGAGATTTTTATTTTAAAATATTATTGAAATTTTCAAATAGGTGAATAGTAACACACGTCAAACGATAATAAAATAGGGGAAACTCTGTTAGTTTCTTCGTCGAAAAATAATCGATATTAAATATAACGAGAATAAAATTTTTAAAGAAATAAAGTAAGATAAGTTAGGGTGATTCGGCACCGATTGTAGCACGCCTCGCTGCGCTACACTGTAATCGGGTGAGGGGTGTCACATTGTTTCATTGAGTTTGAGGGAAGTTGGGATAGATACCTCCCACTGGCAGAATTTGCATACAACAATAGCTACCAAGCTAGTATCCAAATGGCCCTGTATGAAGCACTGTATGGGAGGAAATGTAGAACTCTAGTGTGTTGGACTGAATTAGGTGAAGATAAACTGGTAGGGCCAGACCTGATGAAACAGACTAAGGAGAAGGTAAAACTAATCAAAGCCAATCTGAAGGTTGCTTTAGACAGACAAAAATCCTATGCCGACCTGAAGAGAAAAGAAATGGAATATGCTATTGGCGATAAAGTATTCCTCAAGGTATCACCGTGGAAGAAGGTACTAAGGTTTGGAAGAAAAGGTAAGTTAAGCCCCAGGTTCATTGGCCCATATGAAGTCATTGAATGTGTGGGTCCAATGGCCTACAGGCTAGCTTTACCACCAGAGCTGGACAAAATCCACAATGTGTTTCACGTATCTATGCTAAGAAGATACCGCTCAGATATCTATGCTAAGAAGATATCGCTCAGATGCTTCACATGTCATCTCCATAGAAGAAATTGAAGTACAACCGGATTTGACATATGAAGAAGAACCCATATGGATCCTGGCTCGGGAAGTGAAAGAATTGAGAATAAGCAGATTCCACTGGTGAAAGTGCTTTGGAGACACCACAACATCAAGGAGGCAACTTGGGAAAGTGAAGAAACGATGAGGTAACAGTTCTGTAACACCCCTATGTTCGGTAGTGCATTTTACTGCTCCGGTGACCCGTGTCTGTCCGGACAGCTAGAATGCCTAGAACTATATTTAAATATTAGTGAGGAGACATAGAATAATGAAATACAAGAAAAGAAAAGACAAGAAAAACGAAGGAAAAATAATAGCAATGAAATGCAACCAAGTTAAATGAGCCGAGAACCATAGCGATGGGTGACCGCACCGGGAAGTTGCGGCGTGGACCGTTGACTAGCCCTAGTGAAGCAACGGAAGCGTGAAAAACACAAGTTTATACCATTGAATTCAAAAATTTTCACCTAGGGTCACATGCATCATGCAAGATTTATTTTTATCTATTTGATTTCAATGATAAACAACATATTAAAACTCTTTTAATATGTTTTTGGATCTGTATTTGCCATTTAAGATTTTAAAATTAATCAGATTAATTTTAGAACCCTAGATTAAATCAAGAACGATTACACTAACCTCTTGATGCAACTGCAGTGTATGCGCCTTTGAGATTCTTCTTGAGGACACGGATGTTGTCCCTCTAGCTTGTCCACACCAAGAACACCTATGGCAGCCCTTGAATAGCTTCTAAAGCCTTTTCTATTAATTAGAAATTCAAGTTCTGCCTTTTAAGAGATTAGAGATGTAAACAGGACACTAGAAACAATTCCTAGTGTTCTTAATTCAAGAGATTGATGGCTAATCTCTTTGAATTGATAAGAGATGAAGAAGAAGAAGAGATAAAAACCCTCAAAGTGGCGTGACAAAGGAGTGTGGCTGCTGGTTGTATTTTATTTTCTCATAACAACACTTAAATAGCTAGGTTAACACATTAAACCCTTGCCACATGTCACCCTTTGATTAGCTCTAGGTTTAAGTGACCCAATTACATTGTGCCAAGTGTCAAACCTATATTTAATCTTGATTTTAATCATCTTACATGATTAAAAAACATTTGGCAAGCTTATGTGTTATGCCACGTGTCACCATCTCATGGTGCCACGTGTCACACTGCAAAATGACCAAAATGCCCCTGTGTCTTAATTTTGAGTTCTTAACCCAAAATAATTATTTTCTTCTTCTAATTAATTTATATCAAATATAAATTAATTAATTAATCTCTATTAATTAATTTCTCATTAATTAAATTCATATTTAAACACTTTAAATATAAATTTAACTTATATTATACATCCAATAATCTAGATTTGGTTTCAAGTCATGCTAGGGACTTTGCAATCTAATTGCAAACCAAACCTATTTAATTAATCAATTTAAACTCTTTAATTAATTAATTAAATAATATTTAATTAGGTAATAACTTGTGTATGTGTGTGACTTACTAGGCTCATCACTAATTGGCAATGAGACATGATATCAACTCTTAATATCATCAGAACTCTTTCTTACCATAAATGATTTCTCTAAATCATTTTATGAACCTCATAGACCATGGTTAACACCTAGCATAGCATGCCATGGCCACCCAATTAGTAATAAGGTTTACCTTAAATGAACCTATAATCATATGCTACCATGCACTAGAATCTCTCTGTTACAAAATCCCAACTCAAGCTGGAGTCATGGTTTATGTCAAACTCCATTTGCTATGAATATTATGTTCTCTTTTAATTCCAGTTCTTGATTAAAAAGATTTTCTCATCAGAAACTCTTTTCAGAATAAATCTATCTGTCCTGGCCAGGAACTTGAAACATCAAGAACAATTAAATGAACATAGGATTTTATCTCTATTTACTTAGAGGAACAGATTCCATCTTGATCAACACCTACCTCCATATATAACTAGTAGGAGCCAACAGATGCCCATATACCCATACACAGTACAAGTATGAAAGCAGTATCAAACTCAAACTACCTATATACAAGATAACTGTGCTATCTCAGGTCTAAAGATTATATGCACTGATATGATTTATGACAAAACATTGACAAGAGTAAACTCCATGTGCTTGTCATAAGTGTCACTGGTTCGGCCTACTTATCAATTATAAGTGCCTATCATGTTTATTATATGGTATGAGACTCACCATTCCATCTTATTTATATCTCATATAAATAACTTGGGAACAAACATGAATATAATCTTTCTGGATAAGTCATGTCCTTATTATGAAGTATCCTCGATTGTGAACCTATTTATGATACTTCGTGCTAGAAATATTGTCACTCATATTCTTAACAACTTTAGAATAATATTTCTAACAAAATATCAATGGACCTTTTCTATTACACATAAATATATTATGTAAACGGAAAAGTGGAAATGCCTTTTATTAATAAAAATATGTACAAGATACATACTAAATGATATGCTCTAGGGCATACTACTAACAATCTTCCACTAGCACTAGAGCCATTCATTACAATATCTTAGACCTATCTTCTCAAGATGTCGGTCTAACTGAGTCTGTGACATAGGCTTAGTGAATGGATCAGCTGGATTTTCAGCTGATGCTATTTTCTGCATGGCTACATCGCCTCGCCCAACTATTTCTCTGATAATGTGGTAGCGCCTTTCTATGTGTTTGGATTTTGGGTGAGACCTTAGTTCCTTAGCCTGTATGATCGCTCCATTATTGTCACATGTAGTGGAACCGCCGACTCAATGGAAGGAACTACTGTAAGTTCTGTCATGAACTTCTTTATCCAAACAGACTTCCTTTGCAAAGATCTCGATGCAAAGAATATACTCACTCTCAGAGTGGAATCTGCAATGTGCTCGCTTAGAACTCTTCCAACCGATCGCACCTCCATTACAAATGAACACATATCAAGAGGTAGACTTTCTATCATCGATATCCGATTGGAAATCGAATCGTGATAACCATCCAATTGCAAGTCTCCACTTCATAAATCAAGAATAAATCCTTAGTACTTCTCAAGTACTTAAGGATATTCTTGACAGCTATCCAGTGTTCCAAACCTGGATTGGATTGATACCTGCTAGTCAAACTAACAGCATATGCGATATCCGGCCTAGTACACAACATTGAATACATTAAACTTTCAATAGCTGAAGCATATGGAATCCTGGCCATCTTATCTCTTTCTTCAGGTGTCTTTGGAGACATCTCTTTAGAAAGATGGATACCATGTCTCACTGGTAACAATCCTCTCTTGGAATCAAGCATGTTAAACCTCTTTAACACCTTTTCCAAGTATAGACTTTGGGATAAACCAATTATTCTTTTCGCTCTATCTCTATAGATGCGAATCCCAAGAATATAGGTTGCCTCCCCTAAGTCTTTCATGGAGAATGTATTTGACAACCATACCTTTATAGTCGTCAACATACCTATGTCATTACCCATCAACAGTATGTCATCCACATATAAGACAAGGAAAATGATAGCACTGTCACTAACCTTCTTATATACACATGGCTCATCCTCATTTTTGATAAAACCAAAGGATTTAATGGCTTCATCAAAACGAATGTTCCAACTCCTCGAAGCTTGTTTCAACCCATAAATGGATCGCTTTAGCTTGCATACCTTGGAAACATCTTGGGATTCAAATCCCTTAGGTTGTTCCATGAAAATGTTTTCTTCAATGTATCCATTGAGAAAAGCTGTTTTGACATCCATTTGCCAAATCTCATAATCATAGTACGCAGCTATTGCTAATAAAATCCTAATTGATTTAAGCATGGCAACAAAGTAGAAAGTCTCCTTATATTCGATTCTTTGCCTTTTTCGAAACACTTTCTCTACTAGCCGTGCCATATAGGTCTCTACCTTTCCATCAGAACCAAATTTCTTCTTGAAAACCCATTTGTACCCTATAGGAATAAAACCTACAGTAGGGTCAACAAGATCCCAAACTTGATTCTTAGACATCGAATCAATCTCGATTTCATAGCATCAATCCATTTTGAAGAGTCTATATCCGATATAGCTTCTTCATAGGTAAGTGGATCATCTCCATGATCTACTTCTTCATGAGTAGACAACTCTTGTTCTTCTTCATGAAGAAAACCATATCTCACTGGTGGGTGAGATACCCTGGTTGTTCTACGAGGAACAGCTGTAGATGTTTCATCAACGGGTATTGGTTGACTAGATGGATCTATATCCATCTGATCTGTTCGTTGGTCAGAATTCTCCAATTCTAACTCTATTTGCCTTCCTTTGCCTCCTTCTTGAACAAACTGTTGTTCAAGAAATGTGGCATCTCTACTTATCACAACCTTTTGTGAAGTAGGCAAATAAAAATAATATCCAAAACTATCTTTTGGATATCCAACAAATCGACCTTTTTCTGATCTGGTCTTCAATTTATCAATGTTCAGCTTTTTGATATAAGCTGGACAACCCTAAATCTTAACATGCTTAAGACTTGGTTTTCTTCCATGCCATATCTCATAAGGTGTGGAAGAAACTGATTTTGATGGAATCCAATTCAGAATATACAAAGCTGATTCTAATGCAAATCCCCAAAAGGAGATTGGCATATCAGTATAGCTCATCATACTACGTACCATATCCAATAGGGTACGATTTCTCCTTTCAGATACACCATTCACCGTATGGCGTTCGGAGGAGTCACCGAGAAACAATGCCATGCTCTCTCAAGTATTCATCAAATTCAAGACTCAAATATTCACCTCCACGATCCGATCAAGAGCTTTAATATTCTTTCTGCTTGATTTTCTACTTGATTTAAATTCTTTGAACTTTTCAAAAGATTCATGTTTGTATTTCATCAAATACAAATACCCAAACCTTGATTTATCATCAAGAAAGGTAATAAAATAATGAAAACCCCTCTAGCCATTTCTTTAAATGGACCACATACATCACTATGTATTAGCTCCAAAATATTTTCACTCTTAGCCTTTGCCCAACAAAGGGTGATCTAGTCATTTTGCCCTGAAGGCAAGATTCACAAGTTGGAGTAGGCTCAGAGCCCAATGAGGATAGAATCCCCATTTTCTCCAGTTTTGCAATCCTATCTTCTGCAACATGACATAACCTTAAGTGCCAAATATATTTTGAACTTGAGTTGGTTTTCACCATGGCATTGCATTCTTTTAGATCACTTGCATTCAATTTGTGTTTGTCATTATTATCCAAATAATAAAGACCATCATTCATATAACCCGAACCAATATATTTATTTCCAAAATAAATATTGCAAACATCATTAGTGAATTGAAATTCATAGCCATTTCTAGTCTTCTTAAAAGCATCAGGTACATATAAAATATTATCCAAACACAAAACATGTCCAAACATGTAAAAAGATTTAGATCCTATGGCTAAAGCTTCAATAGTTGAGCCATTGCCAATCCGGATTCTAACATCTTGAGAACGCAAGCTGCTACTATTTGCTAGTTCCTGCATATCATTAGAAATGTGAGAACTGGCACCAGTATCTAAAACCCAAGCTGTAGATGAACTATGAGTATCATCAGAATCTAAATAACAAGATATGGACATACCTTCCGAAGGTGTATCCTTCTTGTCCTTCAGAGAAGCAAGATACTCTAGGCAGTTCCTTTTCCAGTGCCCATCCTTTTGGCAGTGGAAACACTTTCCTTTGCCTCCATCAGCTTTAGTCTTCCTTTTCTGTTTAGCTATTTTCTTGGAAGGACCAGGAATCTGAGGTTTCTTTTTCTTATTGCTCTTCTTCTTGTTGGACTTTCCAGTAGAAGAAGATGCAACCAAAGCTACCTCTTTTCCTTTATTGCCTGGCATATTCTTTTGGGCAATAACCAGCATGTTGAGTAAACCAGCTAAGGTGCATTCCTGTTTAGTCATATGGAAATTTGTCACAAAATTCCCAAAAGACTCGTGAAGGGATCAAGGATCAAATTCGTCTGTAGTTGGAAATCCATGTTGAAGTCAAGATGTTCCAACTGCTCAATTAGTCGAATCATCTTGTGGACATGATCCCCAACATTCTGTCCCTCAGACATCCTCATACGGAATAGCTGTCTAGATATCTCATACCTAGCATTCCTGCTGTGCTCACCATACAACTCTTGTAGGTGAAGGAGGATCTCACTCGAACTCTGCATGTTCTCATGTTGCTTCAGAACTCATTACTCATGGAAGCAAGCATGTAACACTTAGCTCTCATATCATGCTCCTTCCACTTGTCCAAAGTTTCATGTTCCTCTTGTGTGGCCTCTGGAGGTAAGGGACCAGGAACATTTGAATCTAGAACATATCCTATATGTTCAAGGTTCAGGACAAGTTTCAAATTTTTTAGCCAATCAGACAGATTAGGTCCTGTCAACCTATTGTGATCAAGTATGCTTGCAAGGATATTGGATAGTGGTGGTTGTTTTGTGCTCATTTTTATCGTAAAATTAATCAGAGAAAATAACCAGATTAATTAGTAAATGTATCATGTAATTAACCAAAATGATTATGGTCTTTTAATCAAATTGGTCCTCCCACTAACTTAGCGAATCCTACACTTCCAAAGTAGGAAACGGAAATCCTAGTTGGATGGATTTCTAGTGGGTGATTGAATTCTTATAATTCTATTGATCATCCTCAGGTACATCCATTATTGGAATTATAATAAACTATAAGTGAGCAACTCCTTGCCCATCACATCTCACGTGAGGTTCAATCCTTTACCTAGCCCCTAATGCTCAAAATCTCAGGTACATCCATTATTGACTTATCTTGCATTAGTTAAGTTGATCCCATTGAGCCAGTAATTATGCAAATAATTTTAATGTCTTCAGGTACATCCAATATTGGCCACTAAACCATTTACATATTTACAACATCTCATGCTTAACAATTATTCTTAAGAAAATCTCTTAAATTAATTGCATCTCATGCAACTATTTAAAATTTCTTAAAATAATTGCCCCAATGGAGGGCCTATGTTATAATTACTTTAATTATAGCATTTCCAACTTAATCATTTGTTTGGAAGATTTTATGGTCATTCTAATTACTATTAAGGTCTCACTTTGCACATTATCCATTTAGCATGCATATATCATATAATTGCATACATTCCCATACATCTCATGCATTCATGGATAAGCAGTAAATATGGTATGATCATGGACTTTCTAAGGGATTCAATTCTGAGCCACCAAGAATTGAATCAGGGCATTCCTAGGTGCATTTCATTCATTCATTTTACAAGAGTTGCTGAAGGAGTACATAATCAACACTTGATCTTGAATTCCTCCCACTGGTCCCACCAATGCTCTTGACCTCCTTGAACTTCTTGCAATCCAATATTACATAGTAATCCTTGGCATACCAAGGCGAATTTACAAGAACTTAAATAAATGAAATTACAACCCAAAAATTATTACAAACTTAATAATACATGCCCAAAATAAATTAAAATAAATTAATTAATTTACAACCCAAAGAAACATAAAAGAAATAAATCCAATCACATTGATCTTTTATAGTCCATGATCATCCATCATACATATCACTATTTAACAATTAAATAAAACATACATACTTAAATTAAATTGAATATCTCATATTCAACTTAAAAATCCAGATTTGAATATGATTCAAATAAATTTAAAAATTTAGATTTGAATCTCATTCAAACAAATTTAAAAATTCAGATTTGAATCACATTCAAACAACTTCAAAAATTCAGATTTGAATCACATTCAAACATTTTTTTAAAAAATCAGATTTGAATCACATTCAAACATTTTTTAAAAAAATCAGATCTGAATTTTATTCAATCAATTTTAAAAAATCAGATTTAAATATGATTCAAACAACTTTAAAAATTCAGATTTGAATCACATTCAAACAACTTTTAAAATTCAGATTTGAATCACATTCAAACAATTTTTAAAATTCTGATTTGAATCATAATTTAATTGTGTGATAAAAACTACTAATTAAACACTTTAATTAGTCAAAGAATAGGCCTTAGATCATACAACAATTGCAGAATTAAAAGCCAAACCTTAAACCACCCATGGAAGCCAAACCATGCGCACCATTGATGGTGTTTTTTCAAGTATGCCGCCAACTTGCTTTGCAACCAGCAATGAACATTTGATCTCATGATCAAACACACAATTAAATCATATAATCAACAATCTAAATGGCAAATATAGTGGCTCTGATACCAATTGAAGGAACGGAAGCGTGAAAAACACAAGTTTATACCATTGAATTCAAAAATTTTCACCTAGGGTCACATGCATCATGCAAGATTTATTTTTATCTATTTGATTTCAATGATAAACAACATATTAAAAATCTTTTAATATGTTTTTGGATCTGTATTTGCCATTTAAGATTTTAAAATTAATCAGATTAATTTTAGAACCCTAGATTAAATCAAGAACGATTACACTAACCTCTTGATGCACTGCAGCGTGTCTGCGCCTTTGAGATTCGTCTTCAGGACACCAGATGTTGTCCCTCTAGCTTGTCCACACCAAGAACACCTATGGCAGCCCTTGAACAGCTTCTAAAGCCTTTTCTATTAATTAGAAATTCAAGTTCTGCCTTTTAAGAGATTAGAGATGTAAACAGGACACTAGAAACAATTCCTAGTGTTCTTAATTCAAGAGATTGATGGCTAATCTCTTTGAATTGATAAGAGATGAAGAAGAAGAGATAAAAACCCTCAAAGTGGCGTGACAAAGGAGTGTGACTTCTAGTTGTATTTTATTTTCTCATAACAACACTTAAATAGCTAGGTTAACACATTAAACCCTTGCCACATGTCACCCTTTGATTAGCTCTAGGTTTAAGTGACCCAATTACATTGTGCCAAGTGTCAAACCTATATTTAATCTTGATTTTAATCATCTTACATGATTAAAAAACATTTGGCAAGCTTATGTGTTATGCCACGTGTCACCATCTCATGGTGCCACGTGTCACACTGCAAAATGACCAAAATGCCCCTGTGTCTTAATTTTGAGTTCTTAACCCAAAATAATTATTTTCTTCTTCTAATTAATTTATATCAAATATAAATTAATTAATTAATCTCTATTAATTAATTTCTCATTAATTAAATTCATATTTAAACACTTTAAATATAAATTTAACTTATATTATACATCCAATAATCTAGATTTGGTTTCAAGTCATGCTAGGGACTTTGCAATCTAATTGCAAACCAAACCTATTTAATTAATCAATTTAAACTCTTTAATTAATTAATTAAATCATATTTAATTAGGTGATAACTTGTGTATGTGTGTGACTTACTAGGCTCATCACTAATTGGCAATGAGACATGATATCAACTCTTAATATCATCAGAACTCTTTCTTACCATAAATGATTTCTCTAAATCATTTTATGAACCTCATAGACCATGGTTAACACCTAGCATAGCATGCCATAGCAACCCAATTAGTAATAAGGTTTACCTTAAATGAACCTATAATCACATGCTACCATGCACTAGAATCTCTCTGTTACAAAATCCCAACTCAAGCTGGAGTCATGGTTTATGTCAAACTCCATTTGCTATGAATATTATGTTCTCTTTTAATTCCAGTTCTTGATTAAAAAGATTTTCTCATCAGAAACTCTTTTCAGAATAAATCTATCTGTCCTGGCCAGGAACTTGAAACATCAAGAACAATTAAATGAACATAGGATTTTATCTCTATTTACTTAGAGGAACAGATTCCATCTTGATCAACACCTACCTCCATATATAACTAGTAGAAGCCAATAGATGCCCATATACCCATACACAGTACAAGTATGAAAGCAGTATCAAACTCAAACTACCTATATATAAGATAACTGTGCTATCTCAGGTCTAAAGATTATATGCACTGATATGATTTATAACAAAACATTGACAAGAGTAAACTCCATGTGCTTGTCATAAGTGTCACTGGTTCGGCCTACTTATCAATTATAAGTGCCTATCATGTTTATTATATGGCATGAGACTCACCATTCCATCTTATTTATATCTCATATAAATAACTTGGGAACAAACATGAATACAATCTTTCTGGATAAGTCATGTCCTTATTATGAAGTATCCTCGATTGTGAACCTATTTATGATACTTCGTGCTAGAAATATTGTCACTCATATTCTTAACAACTTAAGAATAATATTTCTAACAAAATATCAATGGACCTTTTCTATTACACATAAATATATTATGTAAACGGAAAAGTGGAAATGCCTTTTATTAATAAAAATATGTACAAGATACATACTAAATGATATGCTCTAGGGCATACTACTAACACCTAGACCGCGGGGAACCCTAAAAAATATTTTTAGGACTTAAATAAACGTCTATTGAAGTATAAATATCATTAGAAAGATCAAAGAAAAATTAATTAATTAGTACAAAGAAAAACAAGAAATCGAGAAAACGATAAAACTCAGTGTTACTGAAAAATCGGGAATGCAACCCGAACAGGGGCATTGTGGTCATTTGACACCCCGACATTCTTTTGACCTAAATTTCCATTAAAAATAAATGATATTACACTTGAAAATGTCATGAAAAATTAAAATAGTGGTACAAAATCTAAATAGCAAAAGATAGGAGGAAAATGTGCAAATTATGGAAGTTTAACATAAAAAAATGCTTTTAATTCTATTAGTGCTCCACTAACTCCACTAAAGTGGAACATTAAACATATTGTGGACAGCAGATCACTCATCTTCTTCAACCTCACTAACCTTGCCGAATTGAAGAAAAAACTCTCAAAACCTCTATGGATGGCCAACCATGCAAGCTTCACTCTCCCATCTTCAAGCCATGATCCTTGCATTTTCCTTTACTAAAGTTGTTTTACACAACTTGGGCAGTAGATAGGAAGCAAGAAAATTAAGTTTTGGTGAGGTTTTGAAGAATTTCAAAAGTGGTAAGTATGTATTTTTAATTCTTGTTTCATTAAACTTTGAATGGGTGTTGTGGGTAGTTGATTTGTGAAGGATTTTTGAAGTTTGATGAGTTAATGGAGAGGTACATTTTGGCAGCCATGGAACTTCAATAAGAACAGTTTATTCTTGCATGTAGATAGTGGTTTGAATAATGATTGAAATGTTTAATTGTATTGAAGTTGAATCCCATGTGTAAGGTTTGAATTGTAAGCTTGAAAAGTGAAAGTGGAAATTGATGGGTATGTGTAAACTTATGGCAGCCTTATGAAGAAGATCGAAATGTATTGTTTCATAGTTTGGTTTATGGAATTATATTGTTGAATTATGTTGTTATGGATGGCAGCATGTATGTGTGTATAAAGGTTTGAATTTGGACATGTAAATGAGGTGCATTTATGTGTTTAATTGTTGTAATTGGACTTAGAAAATTTTGGGTTATAGTGTGCATATTGAGAATGGTTATAAGCTACCAAAATGACCAAAAAAGTGTTGTCAAATGTGTTAATGACAAGGTACAAAATAGAAATGACATGGAAGAGTTAACTTGGTAAGCATAGGATGTGTAATTGATGAGTGATGAACAATGTGTAATAGGGCAGTGTATGTTTTAGCTTAGAACCTTAAGTGTGTGGCTCCAATTGGTATGAGACCAATTGGAGGTGAAACTAGGCACAAAATGTGCCAACTTTCGTGAAAGAAGCTTACCAAAATTCTGCTTAGAAGATAACTTGAAAAATCACCAAATCCGGATTAGTGATTTGGAAGCCTGAAAATTGACCATTTGGGCAACAATTGGTGTTTTGGCCATAACTCACTCAAAATAGGTCCAATTGACTTGAAATTTTTACCATGAATAGTTTAGACATATATCTACAATTCTTATGAAGACACCAACCACAGAAATGATCATAAGCAAGTCAAATAGCTTGTACAAATTCGGGTACCAAAACTAGCTGAACCAAAAGTGACCTAAAAATGACCTAAAGTTACCATTTTGGTACATTCGGTCTAGCATTGGTAAATTGACCATAACTTGGTCTACACAACTCAGAATGACCTAAAATTTTGCCTCGCGTGCAATAAGACATAGACCTACAAGTTTGTATGGCCCGAAACCCGAAAACCGAGGGAACTAGGTCATCCGGCTAGGTCAAATTAGTATACCGAAATCCGACAAATTGCAATAAAATGCAATATACTTGAAAATGAATTTGGTAACATGTACCAACACTAAAAGGCTATTAAATATGATATATTGGTAACATTAGAATTGACTCACTTAGAGTGCATCAAGGGTCAATATTATAGGTTGACTAATGAAATGAATTGAAGGGAATAGTACCAAGAAAATTTAAATATTGGATTTTATTGTTAGAAACAAATTCATTGAGTACTGAAATACTTTAAATTGTGTGTTTTAGTTGAAAAGGATATTGAGAAGCATAAGGAACACTGAGTAAGGGCCAAGAGGTATATATCAGAGGTTTGTGCATAATAGTTATTTCTTTTGAATTTTTCAATTGAAATAAATTATGATTATTTGTATGTTATTGTTTTAAATTGTGTTTGTGCACAATAATTTTGATTTCTTTTTTTCTACTTAAAAATTTATTTGAACATTATAGTTTTAAATTGTGTCTATGCACAATACTTTTTATATTCACTGCTTTTACTAGAAAATTTATTTGAAGAAATGAGTTATGAATAATTTTTTATTGTTTTGGCTTTGAGAATCTTATTTGGAAATTATTGTGTTGCCTACTTTGCAAATGGAAATTTTGAGATAAATTGTGATTTGGGAATTGTATGAAATATTGTGATTTGGAATTGTTTTGATTCACACTTGGCATGACACTATTATTATATTCCTCCCTCTTTGACTTATCAGTCTGGGGTGAGTGTGATTATACTCCTTCTTCTTTGACTTGCCAGTCTGAAGTGAGTGTGGATAAGTACTCATTATTTAGCTAGCTTCCTCCCTCATTGATTTCGATTATTGGGGTGAGTGTGTCTTATCGTGGTGTACAACACGGCATGTGCAGAAAAATTGTGTCATGGCCTAAATTGTGTTATTGATTGGCAACACTGTATTATTCAGTTATTTGATCAAATTGTGTTATTGATTGGCAACACTGTATTATTCAGTTATTTGATCAAATGGTGTTATTGATTGGCAAAACTGTATTATTCATTTATTTGATCAAATGGTGTTATTGATTGGCAAAACTGTGTTATTCAATTGTTTGATCAAATTTGTGTTATATAAACTTTGTAAATTATGAAATGGAATTGTGAATTATTTGATTTGTGAATTGTCAATAAAAGATTTATATATCACATTTCAAATTGTTATTGTGTACCACTGAGTAAATTTTACTCAGCGATAGCTTTTCATTGCTGTTGCAGGTAGACTGACTGACATGGCAGCAGACTAGGCTGCTAATGCTATATTGAGAGTTCATCGAGTATATTGAGTATACCATATTTTTTCATTTTGTATTATAATGTATGTTCACTGTATGCATATATTGTTCTTGGTTTTGAGCAGTTGTAAATTAAAATTGTACATTAAAATTGTAAACTAAATTTGTAAATTATTTTGGTTTGTAAATATTGTGATATATTTCTTTTATCTCAGCTTTTGAAAACACTGAAAAATTATTGTGGATTGAGTAGACAAATGTTGAGAAACTTATTGTGTTGATTTGGATGTTGGAGTTTGAGATTGAGAATTATATTTGAAGTGCTTTTTACAGGTTTTTGAAGAACTATTTTATTCAAATTACAGAGGGCACTCTGCCAAAATTTTTGCAGAAATTGTTAATTATTCAAATGTGTTAGCTGTTTCACTTCAGTACAAAAAAAATTTTAACACCTGTAAATAGTGCTCACCACTGTAAAAAGAAGTAAGAAAAGTTTTAAAATCCCTTATAGTGTATTTAATGAGTTATTAGGAGACGAAGTTAGTAATTCATTAGGTATACTATGGGATCATGTTATGCCTTATAGAGGGGTAGGGTGTGACAAGTTCCCTCAACTGTTTGCATCAGGTAAATTTCAAGGACGAAATTTAAATTAGAGGGAAAGAGTTGTAACACCCTCCCTGTAGCAACTCCGTACATTCTACTATTCCAGTGACCAGTGTCAGTCCAGACAGCTAGAACGTCCAGAAAAACATTTAAACTAAAGTGAGGAGCCATAATTAACTCAAATATTAATAAGAAAAATTTAGGAAAAATTTTAGGAATAAAATACAACCAAGTTAAATGAGCCGGTGCCCTAGTAATGGGTAACCCAGTGGAAAGTTGCAGTTCTCGTAAATAAGAGCCCTAAACCCAGGGAAAAATTCATAAAATAATTTTTGGGACTCCAAAGAAGGGTCATTAAGGTTCCTATGGCATTAGAATGCCAAGAAAATGCTTAGCAAAGTTTTTCAATTAGTATAGACAATTTTGGCTCAATAAGCCAAACGGAGGGCATTTTGGTCATTTCGTCTTCAGAGATGATTTTTGGCCGACTTATCCAGTTAAGTAAATAATTATTATGACATACAATGTGAATAAATATTACTAAAAATTGAATTGAAAATGAGTAGAAAAGAAAAGAAAAAAATAAATTAAATGGGAATTTATGACATCACATGATGTCATTAGTGTGCCTCCACCCAATCACATGGTGACACATGGCATTAACTCATTTAAAATGACTAAATGGGCAGAAAATGAAAGAAAACAAATCAGTTTCTTTCATTTTCTTCAGCTGCAATGAACCAGCTCTAAGCAATCCACCATTGCCATCCCAACCAAGCTTCCTTTCCCACCTTTTTACACCATAAAATCCCTTACTCCTTTCATTAAAAATTTTCCTTACACCTAGAGCAAGTCTTGGGCAGCAAAAAGGAGGAAAAGAGAAGTTCTCAAGCTTTGGAAAGTGCCTAAGTCAAGGTTAGTGCCAATTTCTTTTAAAAATTTTGTGTATGGCTGCCATTGAACATGATTTTGGTGTTGTAAACCATGGATTGTATGTGTATGAAAATTTTAATTGTTGGGGCTAGGGTTTGGACACAAACTTGAGACTTTGCTCATGTAAGGATGAAAATAAGTTTTAATGGTCAATTAGTGACCATTTGAATGTGTATGATGAGAAAATAAAGCGAGTTGAGAATTGGCATTTGTGTATGGGTGAGCTGCCTTAGCTGACCTGCAGGACTGAGCATGAGTCTAGCAGATTCGGGCAGCTATAAATGGATTTGTAGAGCTTTAATTGGTGCAAGGCCAATTGTACACAAAACTAGACACATAATAGCACAACTTTGGTGAAGAAACCCTGCCCAGAAAACCAAACCAAGTTAGCCTAAAAATTGCCCTAATCCGGGTGACTTGCATTTTGCTTGAGCAAAATGACCAAATAAACAGTGTTTATTCATTTGGTCATAACTTAGCGTAGAAAGGTTCAATTGACCTGAAATTTTACCAGCAGAAATCTGAGACATAGACCTATAACTTTTATGAAGAATACAAATCCAAATTCTGACCATAACCTAGTCAAATTGCCAACCAAACTTAGGTTACCAAATCTGGCAGAACCAGTTTTGCCCAGAATTTTGGATTCTGTCCAATCCGGCCAGTTATGGTGTTTAGGCCATAACTTGAGGTAAAAAACTCCAAATTGAGTGATTCAAAAAAGAAAATGTAACTAGACAAAATAAGAAACAACTTTCATGAAGACAATTTTGCCAAATTCCTACTGTAAAAATGACCAATGGAACAGTAAACACAAGGCTTCAAATCTGAAAATTTTGAACAACTAGCACTAAGCTTAGAAATAGTATTGGCAACCAATACCAACAACTTTAGAATGCAAAATGTGGTATGTTGGGAGTATTAGAACCAGTGCACCTATTGTCTATGCAAAAGTCAATATTTTAGTTGACTAATGAAATGAATAGTAACACCTAAACTTAAATTTCAAAAATTATACAATTTAAAAGTGTAACATGCCCTAGTACACCTAGCAAGGTTGGTTTGGATAGGTTGGCATGCCAATAGGGTTCAGTTAGCAGTACTGCATATGGCATTATGCCATTCTGTGATTTTATGGCTTTTAGCCATTTTGACATTGTGCTGATACTTGGCCTTGTGTCTAATATTTATTACAGCTCATTAGCTGTTCTGTTGCACACCGAGAGATACATATGTAACCGATGGTGTGACGGCTCGAGGTACTTGATACCCAGTGCCAGTTTACCCATTTATCCAGTCCAGTCATCCAGTATAGGTTACTTGGGCAACTAAGGATGGAAGTGGATAAATTTAATGAAATTATGAATATAATAAGTACAAATAAATAAGATTACCAATAATGATCGAAAAATTATCTGTATAAGACATCAGAACATGCACTGCATATTTATTTTCTTTTATTTCTTTTTATTTTATTATTAGCACCACAAAGCATTATTGCTTAGCGCGTTGCTTTTGCCACGCGTAGTTTCTGGAGAGACCGATCGAGAGCCTAGTAGACTATAGACTGGGTGAGACCTTCTGCAGTTCTATATAGTATCCGTGTCACCTCATCGACATCAGTGCATTGGTATGACACTAGATTTCATTTTGGGTATTTTGTAATTAACTTTTATTTTCTCATATGAAATTGAAACTCATGTAATGTATTTTGTTATCAATGTAAATAGTGGAAATTATGTTTATGAATGAAAAAGTGAATATTTATTTATGACTTTTATATGAATATCATATGAAATGAATGAATGAGAAATGGGAGTATATTTGAGAAATATTGAGATTTTGTTGATGAAAAGGAGTTTGGGATTGACAAAAAATTTTGGAAGTGTTTTTCACAGGTTCCGAAGAACTGTTTTATTCATTTTTAGCCGGCACTCTGCCGGATTTTCTATAGTCATCCTAATTACTATTAAGGTCTCACTTTGCACATTATCCATTTAGCATGCATATATCATATACTTGCATACATCCCAAACATCTCATGCATTCATGGATAAACAGTAAATATGGTATGATCATAGACTTTCTAAGGGATTCAATTCTGAGCCACCAAGAATTAAATCAGGGCATTCCTAGGTGCATATCATTCATTCAAATTACAAGAGTTGCTGAAGGAGTACATAATCAACACTTGATATTGAATTCCTCCCACTTGTCCCACTAATGCTCTTGACCTCCTTGTTCTTCTTGTAATCTAATTACATAGTAATCCTTAGCATACTAAGGTGAATTTAAAAGAATTAAATAAATGAAATTACAACCCAAAAATTATTACAACCTTAATAATACATGCCCAAAATAAATTAAAATAAATTAATTAATTTACAACCCAAAGAAACATAAAAGAAATAAATCCAATCACATTGGTTTTTTATAGTCCATGATCATCCATCATGCATATTACTATTTAATAATTAAATAAAATATATATACTTAAATTAAATTGAATATCTCATATTCAACTTAAAAATCCAGATTTGAATATAATTTAAACAAATTTAAAAATTTAGATTTGAATCACATTCAAACAAATTTAAAAATTCAGATTTGAGTCACATTCAAACAAATTCAAAAATTCAGATTTGAATCACATTCAAACAACTTTAAAAAATCATATTTGAATCACATTCAAACAACTTTTAAAAATTCAGATTTGAATCACATTCAAACAACTTTAAAAATTCAGATTTGAATCATATTCAAACAACTTTTAAAATTCAGATTTGAATCACATTCAAACAACTTTAAAAATTCAGATTTGAATCACATTTAAACAACTTTTAAAATTCTGATTTGAATCAAAATTTAATTATGCAATTTAAAACTATAATTAAACAATTTAATTAGACATAAAATAGACATAATTATGAGCATTAGATCATACAACAATTGCACAAACATTGCCCAAATAATGCACACCATAAGAAGTGCTCAAACTATGCGCACATATGAAGTTTTCATCAAGCCGCCACCTTTATCATTGCAACCAGCAAAGGATCTATCATCTCATGATCAAACCACACAATTAAATCATATAATCAAGAATCTAAATGGTAAATATAATGGCTCTGATACCAATTGTAGGAGCGGAAGCATGAAAAACACAAGTTTATATCATTGAAATTCAAAATTTTTCTTCTAGGGTCACATGCATTATGCAAGATTTATTTTTATCTATTTGATTTCAATGATAAACAGCATATTAAAACTCTTTTAATATATTTTTGGATCTACATTTTCCATTTAAGATTTTAGAATTAACAGATTAATTCATTAGAACCCTAGATTAGATCAAGAACAAGTGCACTAACCTGTTTGATGCACTGCAGTGTGTTTAGCACCTTTGGAATGCGCCTAGGACACCAGATGTTGTCCCTCTAGCTTGTCCACACCAAGATCACCAATGGCAGCCCCTTGAATAGCTTCTAAAGCTTTTCCAATCAATTAGAAAATCAAGTTTTGCTTTTTGAGAGACTACAGATGTAAACAGGACAGTAGAAATGATTTCTAGTATTTTTAATTCAAGAGATTGTTGGAAAATCCCTTTGAATTGATGAGAGATGAAGAAGATGAAAGAGAAAGGTGCTTTGGCACGGCACCAATGAAACAAATAGCAGCTAGGTATTTTTCTTTTCATCCTTTCCCTTATATAGCTAGGTCACCATTTAAAACCCTTGCCACATGTCACCTTCTGATTGGCTCTAGGTTTAATTGACCCAATCACATTGTGCCAAGTGTTAAACCTATATTTAATGTTGAATTTAATCATCTTATATGATTAAAAGACATATGGCAAGCTTATGTGTCCACATGTCACCATCTCATGGTGTCACATGTCACCCTGTGAAATGACCAAAATACCCTTGTGCCTTAATTTTGAGTTTTCAACCCAAAATAATTATTTCTCTTCTTCTAATCAATTTATATCAAATATAAATAAATTAATTAATCTCTATTAATTAATTTCTCATTAATTAAATTCATATTTAAACACTTTAAATATAAATTTAACTTATACTATACATCCAATAACCTAGATTTGGTTTCAAGCCATGCTAGGGACTTTGCAATCTAATTGCAAACTAAACCTATTTAATTAATCAATTAAACTCTTTAATTAATTAATTAAATCATATTTAATTTGGTGATTACTTGTGTATGTGTGTGACTTACTAGGCTCATCACTAATTGGCAATGAAACATGATATCAACTCTTAATATCATCAGAACTCTTTCTTACCATAAATAATTTCTCTAAACCATTTTATGCACCTCATAGACCATGGTTAACACCTAGCATAGCATACCATGGACACCCAATTAGTAATAAGGTTTACTTAAATGAACCTATAATCATATGTTACCATGCATTAGAATCTCTCTGTTACAAAATCCTAACTCAAGCTAGAGTCATGGTTTATGTCAAACCCCATTCGCTATGAATATTATGTTCTCTTTTAATTACAGTTCTTGATTAAAAAGATTTTCTCATTTAAAACTCTTTTCTGAATAAATCTATTTGTCCTGGCCAGGAACTTGAAACATCAAGAATAATTAAATGAACATAGGATTTTATCCCTATTTACTTAGAGAAACAGATTCCATCTTGATCAACACCTACCTCCATATATAACTAGTAGGAGCCAACAATGCCCATATACCCATACATAATACAAGTATGAAAGCAGTATCAAACTCAAACCACCTATATACAAGATAGCTATGCTATCTCAGGTCTAAAGATTATATGCACTGATATGATTTATGACAATACATTGACAAGAGTAAACTCCATATGCTTGCCATAAATGTCACTAGTTCGACCTACTTATCATGTGTAAGTGCCTATCATGTTTGTTATATGGCATGAGACTCACCATTCCATCTTATTTACATCTCATATAAATAACTTAGGAACAAACATGATTACAATCTTTCTGGATAAGTCATGTCTTTGTTGTGAAGTATCCTCAATTGTGAACTTATTTGTGATACTTTGTGCTAGAAATACTGTCACTCATATTCTTAACAACTTAAGAATAGAATTTCTAACAAAATATCAATGGACCTTTTCTATTACATATAAATATATTATGTAAACAGAAAAGTGAAAATGCCTTTTATTAATAAAAACATGTACAAGATACATACTAAATGATATGCTCTAAGGCATACTACTAATATTAAGTATTTGACATGTCAGCAAGTTAAAGTAGAACATCAAGTTCCATCAGGATTACTACAGCCTATAAGCATACCTGAATAAAAATGGGATGGGGTCACTATGGATTTTGTTAGTGGTCTACTTCTCACTCAGAAGAATCATGATGCAGTATGGGTGATAGTGGATAGATTGACAAAGTCTGCACATTTTTTGCCAGTTAGGACTAACTACTCACTGGAGTAGCTAGCAGAATTGTATATCAGTGAGATAGTTAGACTGCATGGAATCCCACTTTCCATCATATCTGACCGAGACCCAAGGTTTACATCGAGATTTTGGAAGAAGTTGCAAGAACCTTGGGCACGCAACTCCGCTTTAGCATGGTTTTTCATCCTCAGAAGGATGGACAGTCGGAACGAGTAATCCAGGTAAACCTAAAAACTAATTGAATTTTCATAATTAATAAATTGAAATGATAGTAACAATGTGAATTATGTGAAAGATCCTAGAGGATATGCTGAGGAGTTGTGTCATTGAGTTTGAGGGGAGTTGGGATAGATATCTCCCACTGGCAGAATTTGCATATAACAATAGCTACCAAGCTAGTATTCAAATGGCCCCGTATGAAGCACTGTATGGGAGGAAATGTAGAACCCCCATATGTTGGACTAAATTGGGCAAAGATAAGCTAGTAGGACCAGACTTGGTAAAATAGACTGAGAAGAAAGTAAAAATAATCAAACCTAATTTGAAGGTTACCTCAGATAGACAGAAATCTTATGCTGACTTGAAGAGAAAAGAGATAGAGTATGTAGTAAGCGACAAAGTGTTTCTCAAACTCTCAGCATGGAAGAAAGTAGTGAGGTTTGGAAGAAAGGGTAAGTTAAGCCCTAGGTTCATTGGCCCATATGAAGTCATTAAACGTGTGGGACTAGTGGCCTATCGGCTAGCTTTACCACCAGAAATGGATAAGATCTATAATGTATTCCATGTGTCTATGCTAAGAAGATACCGCTCAGACCCTTCACATGTCATCTCCACGGAAGAGATTGAAATCCAACCGGACTTGACATATACAGAAGATCCTATATGGATCCTGGCTCTGGAAGTGAAGGAATTGAGAAATAAACAAATTCCACTGGTGAAAGTACTTTGGAGGCACTATAATACTGAGGAGGCAACTTGGGAAAGTGAATAGACGATGAGGTAACAGTTCCCTCAATTGTTTGCATCAGGCAAATTTTAAGGATGAAATTTTTATTAGAAGGGAAGAGTTGTAACATCCTTACTTTAGCTAGTCCATACAGTCTACTGTTCCAGTGATCAATGTCGATTTGGGCAGCTTTGAAATTATAATTAGACTAGAGTGAGGAGTTATAAATAAACCAAATAATGATCAGAAAAATCAAGGAAAATTTTTAGGAATGAAATACACTAAGGTTAAATGAGTCGAAACCCCAGTGATAAGTAACCCGAAGGGGAAGTGACGGTGAAGGCCGTTAACAACCCTCGACCCGGGGAAAACTTCATAAAATAATTTTTGGGATCTCAGAGAAGGATTATTGGGGTTTGCATGACAATAAAATGTTAAGAAAACATAAGAAAAATTTAATTAATCGGTACACACAATTTTAGCTCGTTAAGTTAAACGGAGGGCATTTTGGTCATTTCATCTTTAGAGATGATTTTTTACCAATTTGTCCATTTATGTAAGTGAATTATTTGACATAAAATATGAACAAATATTGATGAAAAATTTATTAAAAATGAATAGCAAGAGAAAGGAAAGAAAATGAAAATAAATGGGATTTATTACCGAATGCTTATGTAAGCATGAGGTAATTAAATCCTATGGCCAATCAAAATAAAGAACCACAATTAAAATACATTAAAAATAAAGAAAAGAAGGTAGAAATCTGGAATAAACCAGCAGCTCTCTCTCCCTTCTTCAAGCCGCCCCCTTTGTTCCTCCATTGTCAAGCTTACCAAAGCTTGATTTCTTTGGTTTTTAACCAACTAAAGCCTAAGTTCCCAACATAAAATCTTATTCTTTCATCTTGGTGAAGCTTTTGGGAGCAAAAATAAGTGTAAAGGAAGAATTCTCACAAGTTTGGAAGTGACTTCATTAGAGGTATGTGACCAAACTTATTCTTTCTCTTTCAATTCATGTTGAAGGAGCGAAATTAAATGCAAATTTACAAGAAAATTGAATAAACATTATGTGTATGCCTTGCTTAAAACACCAGCAGCCTTGGGCTTGGTAGGGTTTTAAAGATTTTCTTGAATTAAAATGGTACCCTAGCTGCCCTTAACACTAACCTATTGTTTAGGATGGTGAAAGGTAAGTGAATGCATGATTTGAGATGGAATGGGTTAGGGTTTGGGTATGAAATTGAGACCTTGATCATGTAATGGTGAAAGTACATTTTAATGGTCAATTAGTGACCATTTGGTTATGTGTAAATAAAAAATGAAGTGGTTTGTTTAGTGGGAATTGAAGTTAGTGTTGCTGCCTTGGCTGACCTGCAGTACTGAGCATAAGTCTAGCAGGTTTGGGTAGTAATAACTGGAGTTGTAGAGATTTAATTGGTGTAAGGCCAATTGGACATGAAACTAGACACATAATGACACAACTTTGATGAAGAAATCATGCCAAGAAAATCAAACTAAGTTGACCTAAAGATTGCCCTAATCCGGGTGACCTGCATTTTGCCTGGGCAAAATGACTAAATGAACAGTATTTATTCATTTGGTCATAACTCAGTGTAGAAAGGTCCAATTGACCTGAAAGTTTACCAGAAAATAGATGAGACATAGACCTACAACTTTCATGAAGAAACCTAACCCAAATTTTGACCATAACATGTTCAAAAAGTGACCTGCAGTCACTGCACAAAACACTATAGATTTGGTTAATCCAGAAAATCTGGAGAGTTTGCAATCCAGCCAGTTATGATGTTTAGGCCATAACTTGAACTACAAAACTCCAAATGGAGTGATTCGAAAAAAGAAATGTAACTAAACACAATAAGGAACAACTTTCATGTTAACAACTTTGCCAAATTTTCATTGTAAAAATGACTAATAGAATAGTAAGCCCAAGACTTGAAATCTGAAAATTTTGAATAACTAACACTAAGCTTAGAAATGGTATTGACAACCAATACCAACAACTTTAAAATGCAAAATGTGGAATGTTGGGAGTATTAGAACTAATGTACCTATTGCCTATGCCAAATTCAACATTTTAGTTGACCTATGCCAAATTCAACATTTTAGTTGACCTATGCCAAATTCAACATTTTAGTTGACTAATGAAATGAATAGTAACACCTAAACTTAAATTTCAAGAATTGTACAATTTAATAGTGTAACATGCTCTAGTACACCTAACAAGATTGGTTTGGATAGGTTGGCATGCCAATAGGGTTCTGTTAGCAGTACTACATATGGCTCAATGCCATTCTGTGTTTTATGTTCTCCCGTGCCATTCTGTGATATAAGAGCCTTTGGCTATGTTGATTGAGTTGTTATACTTGGGTTTTATCCCTGATAATTATTACAGCTTATTAGCTATTCTGTTGCACACCGGGAGACACAATGTGACCGATGGTGTGATGGTCCGAGGTACTTAGTACCTAGTGCTAGTTTACCCGTTTATCCAGCCCAGTCGACTAGTATAGGTTACTTGGGCAATTAAAATAAATCTTACTAAATTTTAATCGAATAATACTGCAATAAATGTCAGAAATTAAGTCTGCCTAAAATATAAACATACATTCTGCATATTTATTTTATTTTAGTTATTTTATTTTATTTTATATTGTCACCACTCAGTAGAATTGCTTAGCGCGTTGCTTTTGCCACGCGCAGGTACAAGAGAAATAGCTAGGGAGTCCAACAGACCTCATACCGGGTGAACTTTCAGATCTGCACACAGAGTCCAGAGTCACCTCACGTTTGCAGCGCATTGGTAGGACATTAGGTTACTTTTAATATTTTGTGTTTTGTAAACTTTTGTAATTAGACTTTTATTTTGCCATGTATATTATAAACTCATGTAATTATGTTTTGATGTAATTATCTATAAACCAAGTTCAGTAATAAATTTGAGTATTTCTTAGGGAGTTGAGTATGATATGAATGAATTGAATTTTGAAATACTGAAGTCATTTGAGAAATTGTGGAAATATGTTGGTGGTTGACTAAGATTGATAATATGATTATATTGGAAGTGTTTTTAACAGATTCAAAAGAACTGTTTTTTCAATTTATAGCCGGTACTCTGCCGAATTTTCTGTAAAATTTGTAGAAAATTCAGATTAATCAAAATTATAAATAAATAAATTAAAAAGGGTAAATTGTAATGGAAATATGATTTGGTGCTCCGACACACTGTGTGGCATATCTTGCTCGGCTACACTGTAGACGGGTAAGGGGTGTCACATTGACGAGTTCAAAATCAACATCTTCTCTCGTAAAGCTGGTAAGTGGCCAATGGCAAAAGGCAACACCATTACAAGTCATTCTGCCTTAATATAACACCCGAATCCTATCTGCAACTAGAACCAGAGTTACATGCTCCTAAGACACACCCAAGGGTATATCCCAAGGGATTGACCACTTTAAACTCCTTTTTATTATTTACGTAAGTGTTTCTTAGTACAAAGTAAAACTCATGAGAATTTAAATTAAAACATTTCATGTTATCATAAATCCATTAAGGTTATTAAAACATATATTAGATAGTAAAAATCCAGCTCAAATCAGTGAACATGTAAAAGTAAAATCCAATAGAGTTTCCTCTGTAAAATGGACAAAATACCTGGGTTACCCTACAAATAACCATCCAGGACCTGCAAAGAAATAATAACCCAAGGAAACCTATGGGGTTTCCAACACAAACCAACCTCAAACATGCCCAAAGATATTTCACAAATAGATGACAGCATAAAGATCTCATAAATTCATTGTATGAACTGCATACTCAATAACCATACTCAATCCAAAATATTAAAGTTGTTTACACCCTCAAAACTTCCAATCAATTAAATAGGTTAGCATTGTCCCATACAAGAATGTCTATACTATATGAAACTAATCCTATGCAGTCAATTTATTTAATTGAGTCTTCCACCTTCTAGTCACCTGTCCAATGCTGCTTACGCCTCTTGCACTGCCTTCCCCTCATCTAGACCTACGAATGTTCACAAGAACAATCCACTAAGCAATAATGCTTAGTGGTGTATTTACCCTTGTGTTGTGTGTGGTAATATGCATGAATGTATCTAATATGGCATGTTATAATATATGGATATAAGATGAGTAAATACCAGCATAAGGGCATTTATAATTCATTAAGATATAATCATTATAACATATATACTTATTATGAGTCATACTAATTATAATTCACATGGTAATTGCAAGTCACATACATAAGCACCATTATAGTAAGAATTTATGTGTATTCTCAATGCCATTTGTATGCACCTTCATGCTCATTTGTAACATCTAGACATGCCAATCTCCATATTAATCCCACACACATATGATATTATCATGTAACACAACCATACGCATAAATTAACATCTCAAGCATCATGCCACATTAATTTCCATATAATTTATTATCACAATGCCTATGTCATTTATAATGGTGGTGACAAGTAACACGTCATGGCTTTTAGCCAAGAATTTCCTCCTCTTCATTCCCATTATGGCTACATGCCAAGTACACGTCATGGCTACATGCTAAGTTAAAGTCACGTCATGGCCCTAGGCCAAGTAAATCCATGTCATGGTAATTTAAACCACATATGCACATATATAAATAAATGACTAGTCATTACAAGGGGCCGTTAAACACATCATGTCACCATTGATTATCTTTAACATGGGCTTAATTTGGTGTTTCTAGCAATAAATATCACATATGTGGCTGTTCATATTATTTACAACTCATTTAACATAATAATAGCACATGCAATGCAATAATCAACACACAGCATAAATTTCTGAAAAATGGCAGCATAGCAGTCATCTTATAAAATATGCCATTAATTCTACAGTAGTCCAATTATCATTAAACTTTACAAAAACATAGCATTATGAGTCTATTTAATTCTCCAACTTGTCTCACCTCAATCCGAGTTACAAACTTCTAGTTATGAATTTTTTTAAAGCTAATGTGCACTGCACAGGACCTATACAAAGCACTAAAATGTTTTGCTCTCTTTCAGTATGCTACAGTCTGTAGTAGCCGTTGACCCAAACTACAAAGTTGCAGGTCTCTCTCAGAACTTGAATTTAGATAGAATATTCAATAAAAAATCATTCTTATATCCCAAATTATGATCAATTAAAGTTGTTATAACAAAACAAAGTGTAAATTCTAGCAGCAGTACAAAACAGAGCAACAATTTTGCACAAGCAATATGTAATTCTATTTGACAGAATCAGTTCTTCCACAAAGCACAAAAGTTTTAGCTCTTTGATTGAATTTCATTTTAGGCATAAGATTTGCACAAAAACCATTTAAATTGACTGAGTTATGCCCTCTCAAAGTGGGCTGTTCCAGCAGTACTGTAATCAAATTTAAATCAAACAGCATATAGGCAATCAATATTCACAACAACACCCATACAATTTACATCATATCAAAAGCCAAAGCCCAAGGGTAACACACTAACCTATTGAACATGATTTTCAGCAAATTAAAATCCACAATTTTGCCTCCAAAGATTCAAGAAGCCAACACTAAAAACCCCTAATTTGTTAACCTAACCGCATAACCATATACAATCAACACACAATTCCATCGGCCATAGCTTAAATCATCAAGGGAGGGTTCTACTTACCAAAAATCAATTGAATTTCCCCTTAATTTCTCCTAATTCAATTCAGCCAATTAGGGTTTAGGGCTTCCCTTGCACCAATCTTCAAAACAATAACCCCCAATTTAATTCTCAACATGAAATTGAAAGAGAATTCAAGAAGAGAGGAAAATCATTAGCCTCTTACCTCAATTTGATTTGGCACTTTAAGATTCTCTCTTCAACACGTTTTCTTCAATTTTTCAAGGCCCATATTGATTTTATTTTCTACATTTACTTTTCATGTTATCAACCTCTAGACTCAATGCCCATGTTGATTTTAATTTCTGCATTTACTTTTTCTGTCTTTAACCTCTAGACTCAAGATCTATGTTGATTTTAATTTCTGCAGTTTACTTTTGATGTTATCAACCTCTAGACTCAAGGCCTATGTTGATTTTAATTTTTGCATTTAATTTATTGCTTATCAACCTCTAAACTCAAGATCCATATTGATTTTAAATTTTGCATTTACTTTTCCTGTCATCAACCTCTGGACTCAAGGCTTATGTTGATTTTTATTATTGCATTTACTTTTTCTGCTATTAACCTCTAGACTTAAGGCCCATGTTGATTTTATTTCCTGGATTTAATTTCATGTTATTAAACTCTAGACTCAAGGCTCATATTGATTTTAATTTTCTGCAACTTTCTGTCCATCAAGGTAGCTTATTTTTTAGTTCACCAACTTCTCAAGTTTATTGCATATGTCAATTGTGAGTCTCATTTTCTTTTCAAATTTCAACCTACCAACTTTTGAATATCAAATGTTTTGAAATTTGTCTTGTTTTAGGCTTCACTCATCCAAAATATGAGTCTATATCTTTACATGTTTTCTGTTTGGAGGAAACTCGAAATTTCTTTTCTCTTTTCCTATAACAGAAAACAGCTATAGACACCATATTTTGTTCGAGCCTTTTAAAAAAAATTCAAAAAAAAAAAAACAAAAAACAAAAAAATTAAAAAAAAAATGTAATTTTATTAATCAAGTTGTTATTTTCGGTCTTTACTTTAATTCTAATTTTCAATTTCATTTCATAATGTAATTTTTGGTTTTAATTTTAACTTTAATTTTCAACTTTACTTAAACTTTTTTATTATTATTTTCTTTTAATTTTAATTCCACATTCTTTTCAACTTTAATTTAAAAAAAAAAAAAGAAAAAGAAGAAAATGAAAATTTTTAATCTTAACCTTTGTTAATTTTAGACCATTAGATTAAAAGTAACAAAAACAAAATTTGGTACTTTTTAATCCTAGCCCCTAGATTTTTAGAGCTCTTATTTTTTAACCTTTGGATCACAAATTTATTAAAAAGTATTAAGGACAAGTTATGTACATCTCATTTTTAGCCATTGATTTTTAGAGATCAATTTCACACCATTGGATTTAAAATTTTAGGGAGGCAAATTTGAGAAAAAAAAAAAAAAAGAAGAGGCCTTTGAAACTCCCCAAAATGGCAGCACTTTAGTCAAAAAATACGATCACCTCCTTTTTTCCTATCCAGGCACAACAGCTCTTGATCTTGGCCTTTTTCTCTTTGGCCTAATGCCATTTAATGACTCTCCTCCATACTTATAAGAAAACACCAACTGAACCAATGGCCTAATTCCTCACTTATCCCCCATAGCAGATGCCTAATATCTCTTTGCCTCACCTATTTGCTTTAATCCTCCCCTGCTTCTTACCCATTATTTATTTAAGCTCTATCTTTCTTTCCCTCTCCATTAACATCGATCTATGAAGCAAATATGCATATTTAGTTCTCCTTACTCGATGTTATAGTAGTTCCAAGTCTCAATCAAAACAAGTTGCCATTTTGATATTCACACGAAGGTGCAGATTTTGATGTTCATTGTCAAGAATTAATCTAATCTACTTCTATGTTGTTAAGAAATAACTCATCTCAATCGATTAGTGTATCCGTTAAAGGAAAAGCATCATGATTATTACCTCAAGTATTGAAGTAATCGATTAAGAGAAAGCACTAATGCCTTCATACCAACAGAACCCATGTAACATCCTTATACACTAGCTCGCTCTTTACATTTGGTTCTTACTTCCTCAAATTGTTGTTCAATCAAACACCACAAAGCTATTCCAGATTCACTCTATTGTGCACTCAGCTTCGCTACCACTCCTTGACATTACATTCACTAAACATATTGTTTTTGGGCTTCTGTGGAATAGATGTGATATGCCTAGTCATTTTCTTATCTTGCTTAGTTATTGTTTATCAATTGAACCTTTATTTTTGGTTTGATGGTTTGGTGTTTCAAAATTGCATTTTATTTCAATCTCTGTTAATTACTGATTTTTTACTACTTAGATGTGGATTGGTATTTTATTAGTGATGGTTTTCTTCCTCAATAGTTCACTTACTTTTTAGAAATTTAAAATTTGTTTATCATTTTTTTTATCTTGATTTTAGTTTCCTTCATGAATTAATTTTTCTTCTGAATATGCTATTTTTATAATGTATGATAATAAAGTTAAGATAAGATTCACAAGAGTTTGTTCAACCCCCATTTTGGAGAGTCTCTAAAGGGAGTCACTAGGGTGAGTTCGATGCATAGAATCAGTCCTAAGCAATTTGGTAGTCCACACAACAAATTCTAATATAAAATAGAATTTTCAATATGTTGTGGGAGTGTAAGCTATATCAAGTCTTTGTTGATTTTAATTTAGTGATTATTGCATTCAAGGTCAAGTCTTATGGTAAAGAAAAGTTTTGGGTCTGTTGAGATATAAACATGTCATCACATCCATTCACCTTTTGGAGATCAAGCAATAGCATGATTGCTTTTTTCCCATCTTGATTATAATTGGATGTCCACAAATACTGTTAGTCTCTCTCTCTCTCTCTCTCTCTCTCTCTCTCTCTCTCTCTTATTAAGTATCTCATTTACTTTATTATCTAATACCCATAAAATGGGTACTACATGTAATAATGTACTACCGAACCCTGAGAAAATTGCTCCTAAAATGTGTGTATTGCTATTATTGAGATAATCTATTTGCGTAATGTAACACCCCTAAGTTCGGTAATGCGTTCTACTGTTCCAGTGACCAGTGTTGTCCGGACAGCTAGGATGCCAAAAACTACACTTCGATATGAGTGAGGAGACATAAAATAATGAAATACAAGAAAAGAAAATACAAGAAAAACAAAAGAAAAATAATAGCAAAGAAATGTAACCAAGTTAAGCGAGCCGAGAACCCTAGCGATGGGTGACCGCACCGGGAAGTCGCGGCGTGGACCGTTGATTAGCCCTGGATCGCGGGGAACCCTGGAAAATATTTTTAAGACTTAAATAGACACCTATTGAAGTATAAATACTATTAGAAATATCAAAAAAAAATTAATTAATTAGTACAAAGAAAAGTGAGAAATCGAAAAATGGACAAAACCCGGTTTTACCGAAAAATCGGGAATGCAACCCGAACAGGGGCATTGTGGTCATTTGACACCCTGAGTTGTCTTTTGACCTAAATGTCCATTAAAAATAAGTGGTATTAAATTTTTTAAAATCCATGGAAGTAAGAAATTTTACAAGTAATGTAATTAAAGGACTTAAGGGGGATTAATTAAAATGTTAATAAGATTTGATTATTATAATATTAATTATACTTAATGGACAATTAGTGGACCACTAAGTGGGACTATAAAATGCCAAAATTCTTCCCACTTTCACCTTCATCTTCCTCATTTCTTGATTTTTGCCGAATTCATTTTCTCTCCATTGTCCTCCATGGCCGACCACCCATGCAAAGCTCCAATCTTCACTTTCAAGCAATAATTTCTTGTAAGTCTCTCGATTAAAAGTGATCCTTACACAATGGGCAGTAGATAAGCAATAAGAAGACCAAGTTTTGGAGAGGTTTTAAAGAATTTCCAAAGTGGTAAGTTTATGTTTTTGGTTATTGCTTCATTAAAGTTTGTGAGGAGGTTATGGGTACTTGAATTGTGGAAAGAATTTTGAGGTTTGATGTTTAAAGGGAGAGCTGTATTTTTGGCAGGCATGGAAACTCCTTGAGGACAGTTTATTCTTGCTTATAAATGGTAGATTAAAAGGTTAATTAAATGTTTATGTGTGTAGGAATTAATTTGGGTGATGTATACTTAGTATATGTGAATGTGTATTTGAAATTGGAAGCTTGGAAATTAATGGAGTGTAATGTATGAATCGGCAGCTTGGTTTGGTGAACCATAAAGATGTTATTTCATGTCTGATTTATGGAATATTAATGTTGAATTGTGATAGTTGTTATGGCAGCTTGGGTATATGTATGATGGTATGAGGTTGGACATGTAAATGAGCTAGGTTAAGTGATTGAATTGTTGTAATTTGAGCTTGAAAAATTCTGTGCTCAATGGTGCATATTGAGGGTGATTGTAAGCTGCCAAAATGACTAACAATATGTTGTGAATTATGTTTAGGTTATGGTACAAACCAGAATTGGCATGAATGTTTAGTTTGGTAAATGTTAAAAGTGTCCTTTGATGAGTAATGAATAAAATGCAATAGGGCAGTTTATGTTATGGGCCTAGAACCTTAAGTGTGTGGCTCCAATTGGTATGAGACCAATTAGAGGTGAAACTAGGCACAAAATGTGCCAACTTTCATAAAGGAAGCTTACCAAAATTCTGCTTGTAAGGTAACTTGAAAAGCGACCAATTTTGATGCATTTTGACCAGCAATAGTAAAATGATCATAACTTAGTCTACATAACTCAGAATGACCTGAAATTTTGCCCCGCGTGCAATAAGACATAGATCTACAAGTTTGTAGTTTCAACCGAAACCCGAAAACCGAGGAAACTAGGTCGTCCGGCTAGGTCAAACTAGTATCCCGAAATCCGACGAATTGCAATAAAAACGCAATATACATGGAAATAAATTCGGTAACATGTACCAATACTAAAAGGCTACAAATGTGACATATTTGTAACATTAAAACCTAATTCACCTAGACTGCATTGAGGGTTGACATCTTAGGTTGACCAAGAAAATAATAGAATTCAATAAGTTAATTATTAAGCTTTATTCTTAGAGACAGTTTAAATGAGTACTGAAACACTTCAAATTGTGTGTTTCAGTTAGCAAAGACTCAGGGAAGGGGAAGGAAACACTGAGTCAGAGCTAAGAGACAGTTATCAGAGGTTTGTGCACAACTAGTTTTTAACTGATTTTGTTTTGAATATTTCATATGATTAAATGACATATTTTTCTTATGTACTATGTTTAACAAGCATTGGATTTAATTCAATGATTATTGAAATTGTTATAGTATGTATGAATTTAGCTTTGTGAAATGGTATTTCCACAAGTATTAAGCATTGTTATGGATTGAATAAATTATGTTTTGGAAAATTGTGATAGAACATGTTTTGAATTGTGATGGTAATTTTCATGGAAAAATGCAAATTTATGATTTGATTTATGATGAGCATAAAATTATTGGATATTGGAATTGAATTTGAATCGAATTATATTGTGATTTATGCTCACTAAAAGGATTGTGATATTGTTTTATATCTCACTATAGATGCTTGACTAGGTTATTACCCGTCTCTCTCATTTGTTGAGAAGATAATGGAGTTAGTTGTGTTTTGATTACCATGGTACGTGCACAGGCTTAGATTTTCCTCTGATTTGAGGTTAGATCTAAGTTCTTTTATCGTTATGGCCCTTGCGGAAGATTCATTATTGTGATGTGTACTGTGCACGATGATTCGACCTCCCCGACCATAGGGAGTTAGAATCTGATTCGACCTCTCCGACCATAGGGAGTTAGAATCACTTCGAATGTGGCCCTTTCAGATTAGTCTTGCATAGTTAGTGAGATAAAGAATGATTTTTGAGATACAGCATGATTTTTGAGATACAGCATGATTTTTGAGATAAAGAATGGTTTTTGAGATACAACATGGTTTTTGAATAGTAAAGAATTGTGATTTCAGTTATGATTTATGTATAATTGATTTTGTTGGAACTACCTTAAATGGTTAGTCATGATTTGATAAAATTGAATTTCGTGATCAAAGTCATTTCATACAAATGATTTACATTATTGGCAATGAATATTTTTGAGTTTTGGAATTTGATGAGTATTCAGATTTTCAAATTATTTGCTGTAAATTTTGTCAATGTATATTGTACTATGTTTTAAATTATAGTTGTGCACCACTGAGTTCACCACTCAGCGGTAGCTTTGTATGCTGTCGCAGGTAAGAAGAGCATAGAGCAGCGAATAAGTTTCTTTGAAGACACATTCAGATCAGCTCCAGGTATATCATAGGTATACCCATGTACATAAGTTTTGATGTATGCATGTAATAATATGTATGTAAATTATTTGAGCAGTTGTATAAAAACTCTTGTAAAATATTTTGGTATGTAATTAAATGTAAATTATTGTAAATGTAAATTTGGGATTTCATTTATCTGAATAGTTTTGTAATATTAATTTTGAGTTTTGTAATCAATCAAATGTTTCTTTTATGAGGAGATTGATTTGATTATTGAGATTTGAATTATGGGTTCAAATGAAGTTATTGAAGTTGTATTTGAGAAAACATATTGGGAGTGTGTTCTTTGCAGGTTTTGAAGAACTATTTTCTCAAAATACAACAGGCACTTTGCCGAAATTTTGAAAAAAATTTTATAACACCAAATTTTAATCGATGATTTAAATTTCATGAAAATTGTTTTAAAATCCCTTATTGTATATTTAATGGATTATCGGTAGGCGAAGTACGGTAATTCATTAGGTGTACTACGGGATCATGTTACATCTTACAGGGGAGTAGGGTGTGACATGTTTTGTGGTATCAAAGCAATGGTTTTAAAGTAAATTTCGAACTGTGAATTTGAAATCTTTTTGTCGGTAACTATAACTACTCAAATGTTTGATACATATAGTACATTTACATCATAAATATGAACTAATGGGGGGGAATCTCCTTATGTTGGTTGTACAGGAATAGAAAATCTTGTGAAAAGATATGGAAGAGAAGAATGAGACAATAGAACAGTCCGTGATGGCAGAAGTACAAGTTGAGGCCCCAACTCCACAAAGTGTCGAAGGCCTGACTGTACCAGTTTTACCAAAGACAAATTATCGCACAAATGGCCCAAAGAATGGCCACTTTCTTCCAACAAATGGCTGATAATCTGTCAGCCCAAGCCCAAGTATAGACCCAACCCCCACAAGGGCAGTGTGAAATAGAGAAGAGGGAGAAATCTACGGGTCAGAACTCGAGCAGTAATTTGGGGAAGAGAAAAGAATTTAAGGAACCCCGAGCTCAGAGATATGACAGAGGCGGATCATTAGGGCAGAAAACACTAAGATCTAGTCATTGAACAACCAGAAGTTCCTATTCTACCCGTTTCTGCCATGTTTGTGGTAAGCTACATGGAGGTATTTGTCGCAAGGCCTCTGGAGCCTGCTATAATTATGGAAAACTTGGACACTTTGCTAAAGATTGTACTAGAGCACCTCGACCGCTCTCCGAGTCCATGCATCACGTGTCAGTCGAGATAGAAATAGAGTTGGTACTCCTCACCACTATAACACGTTGAATCAACCCGAATATAGTAGCGCACTGAAAGCGTCCACTATGCGCCAAGGAGAAAGAGCAGAAACTTCGAATGTAGCTGCTGGTAAGTTCTTAATTTTTGAAAGAAACAATGAGTTATTATTTGATCCCAGCACTACTTATTTATATGTTAGTGTTAGAATTCTATGTTTTGTTGCTATTCCTTTACAGGGGAATAAATTTTGATGCGTTAGTAACTAGTCTTTTAGGATCAAAACTACAATAACAAGTATGATTGACATTAATTTTGGAAGAATTGTTAGCTAAAAGTATTTTCTAACATACCCTAAATTAGAAGGCTAATTGGCGAGCCTACTTAATATAAGGCAAGAGGACCTAAAAGTAAGTTACAGTAATAGAATTGCTCTAGATGAGGGCAAAGATGTTACTGTTAGTAATTATTAATGGATATTGTAATCATAATCGGTTTAGGATATTAGTGGATTCGAGAAAGATAAGATGTTAGAAAACCTAGTCCATGAGGTTATAACGTAGTGACTATGTAATGTTCTCGATGTTTGTATTGTAAGCTGCAGATTACAGTATCGACACGGGATTATTGTGTAGAGCTACGTGCTTCCTCGTGATACATTAAATTAAGAATATTTGTAAGTAATCTATAAATTGATACAGTTGCGCCCGAATAGAGTACTATTACAGGAAATAAATGTGAAAATTCTAGTAAGAAATTTAAAACTTTAGAACTAGCCTATCAAACGACTACACTTGTAAGGTAGCTAGAGTCAGTGACTCGGTTACATTAATGTGAATTACCTGTACCACAGTAATTGCTATAAGCTTAGAGATATCAGTACAACTTGTCATCCTCATACGGATGGACAGTCGAAACAAGTGATTCAGGTAAATTTTGAAACTCATTGAGTTTCTATAAATAATGAAATGAAATGATAATAATAACCTGTAATATATGATAAGCCCTCAAGAATATACTGAGAACTTGTGTCATTGAATCCGAGGGGAGATGGGACAGATACATCCCACTAACAAAATTTGTATACATTAATAAGTGTCAAGCTAGCATACAAGTGGCACCCTATGAAACATTGTAAGGGAACATATAACTATGGATTTTGTGATGAGACTTCCGAGGACACAGAGTAGTCATGATGCAGTATGGGTTATAGTTGATAGACTAACCAAGTCTGCTTACTTTTTGCCAGTCCGGATGGACTAATGCTTGGGAAGATTGGCCAGATTGTACATAAATGAGATTGTACATATGCATGGAGTGCCAGTATTGATTGTAGCAGGCAGAGATCCTAGGTTCACTTCTAGATTCTGGGGTAGTCTTCAGAGAGCCCTAGGAAGTAGATTGAACTTCAGCACGACATTCCACCCACAGATAGATGGCTAGTCTGAGAGGGTAATTCAAATATAGGAGAATATGCTACGGGCTTGTGTGATTGAGTTTAAAGGTAGTTGGGATACACACTTGCCTTTGATTGAGTTTGCTTATAACAACAGCTACTAATCAAGCATTGGAATGCCTCCATATGAAGCTTTGTATGGCAGGAAGTACAGAACTCCCCTATTTTGGGATGAAGTAGGTGAAAGGAAGATGATTGGGCCAGAAATTGTTCAGCAGACAGAGGAAAAGATCAGATTGATTAGAGATAGACTCAAGGCTGCATCAGACCATCAGAAGTCCTATATTGGTCGAAAGAGAAGAGATATTGAATATGCAGTGGGTGACAAGGTATTCCTCAAAGTTTCTCCTTGGAAGAGGATTATGAGATTTGGCAGAAAGGGAAAACTGAGTCCTCGTTTCATCAGACCATATGAGATTCTGGAAAGAGTGGGTCCTTTGGCATATCGGTTGGCATTACCTCCGGAGTTAACAAGGATACACAGTATCTTTCATGTGTCCATGTTAAGGAGGTACAGATTTGACCCATCTCATGTACTATCAGTTGAAGAGATTCAGGTAAATCCAGACCTCTCATATGAGGAAGAACCCATAGAAATTCTGGCTTATGAGGTGAAGCAGCTAAGGAACAAACAGATACACCTGGTTAAAATGCTGTGGAACCATCATTCAGGCCAGGAAGCTACTTGGGAATGTGAAGAGGATATGAAGAGACAGCACCCACAGCTGTTCAGAGACTAATGCCAGGTAAAATTTCGAGACGAAATTTATTTTAAGGGGGGGAGAATTGTAACACCCCTAAGTTCGGTAGTGCTCTTGTTCGTTGACCAAAGGTGTTGTCCGGACAGCTAGGATGCCAAGAACTACACTTTGATATGAGTGAGGAGACATAAAATAATGAAATACAAAAAAAGAAAATACAAGAAAAACAAAGGAAAAATAATAGCAAAGAAATGTAACCAAGTTAAGCGAGCCGAGAACCCTAGCGATCGGTGACCGCACCGGGAAGTCGCGACGTAGATCGTTAACTAGCCCTGGACCACGGGGAACCCTAGAAAATATTTTTAAGACTTAAATAGACCCCTATTGAAGTATAAATATCATTAGAAATATAAAAAAAAAATTAATTAATTAGTACAAAGAAAAGTGAGAAATTGAAAAATGGACAAAATCCGGTGTTACCGAAAAATCGAGAATGCAACCTGAACAGGGGCATTGTGGTCATTTGACACCCCGAGTTGTCTTTTGACCTAAATGCCCATTAAAAATAAGTGGTATTAAATTTTTTAAAATGCCATGGAAATAAGAAATTTTACAAGTAATATAATTAGAGGACTTAAGGGGGATTAATTGAAATGTTAATAAGATTTGATTATTATAATATTAATTATACTTAATGGACAATTAGTGGACCACTAAGTGGAACTATAAAATGCCAAAATTCTGCCCACTTTCACCTTCATCTTCCTCATTTCTTGATTTTTGCTGAATTCATTTTCTCTCCATTGTCCTCCATGGCTGGCCACCCATGCAAAGCTCAAATCTTCACTTCCAAGCCATAATTTCTTGTAAGTCTCTCCATTAAAAGTGATCCTTACACAATGGGCAGTAGATAGGCAGCAAGAAGACCAAGTTTTGGAGAGGTTTTGAAGAATTTCCAAAGTGGTAAGTTTGTGTTTTTGGTTATTGCTTCATTAAAGTTTGTGAGGAAGTTATGGGTACTTGAATTGTGGAAAGAATTTTGAGGTTTGATGTTTAAAGGGAGAGCTGTATTTTTGGTAGCCATGGAAACTCCTTGAAGACAGTTTATTCTTACTTGTAAATGGTAGATTAAAAGGTTGATTAAATGTTTATGTGTGTAGGAATTAATTTGGGTGATGTAAACTTAGTATGTGTGAATGTGTATTTGAAATTGGAAGCTTGGAAATTAATGACGTGTAATGTATGAATCGGCAGCTTGGTTTGGTGAACCATAAAGATGTTATTTCATGTTTGGTTTATGGAATATTAATGTTGAATTGTGATAGTTGTTATGGCAGCTTGGGTATATGTATGATGGTGTGAGGTTGAACATGTAAATGAGCTAGGTTAAGTGATTGAATTGTTGTAATTTGAGCTTGAAAAATTCTGTGCTAAATGGTGCATATTGAGGGTGATTGTAAGCTGCCAAAATGACTAACAATATGTTGTGAATTATGTTTAGGTTATGGTACAAACCAGAATTGGCATGAATGTTTAGTTTGGTAAATGTTAAAAGTGTCCTTTGATGAGTAATGAATAAAATGCAATAGGGTAGTTTATGTTATGGGCCTAGAACCTTAAGTGTGTGGCTCCAATTGGTATGAGACCAATTGGAGGTGAAACTAGGCACAAAATGTGCCAACTTTCATGAAAGAAGCTTACCAAAATTCTGCTTGTAAGGCAACTTGAAAAGCGACCAATTTTGATGCATTTTGACTAGCAATAGTAAAATGACCATAACTTGGTCTACATAACTTAGAATGACCTGAAATTTTGCCTCGCGTGCAATAAGACATAGATCTACAAGTTTGTAGTTTCGACCGAAACCCGAAAACTGAGGGAACTAGGTCATCCGGCTAGGTCAAACTAGTATCCCGTAATCCGACGAATTGCAATAAAAACGCAATATACATGGAAATAAATTCGGTAACATGTACCAATACTAAAAGGCTACAAATGTGACATATTGGTAACATTAAAACCTAATTCACCTAGACTGCATCGAGGGTTGACATCTTAGGTTGACCAAGGAAATAATGGAATTCAATAAGTTAATTATTAAGCTTTATTCTTAGAGACAGTTTAAATGAGTACTGAAACACTTCAAATTGTGTGTTTCAGTTAGCAAAGACTCAGGGAAGGGGAAGGAAACACTGAGTCAGAGCCGAGAGACATTTATCAGAGGATTGTGCACAACTAGTTTTTAACTGATTTTATTTTGAATATTTCATATGATTAAATGACATATTTTTCTTATGTATTATGTTTAACAATCATTGGATTTAATTCAATGATTATTGAAATTGTTATAGTATGTATGAATTTAGCTTTGTGAAATGGTATTTCCATAATTATTAAGCATTGTTATGGATTGAATAAATTATGTTTTAGAAAATTGTGATAGAACATGTTTTGAATTGTGATGGTAATTTTCATGGAAAAATGCAAATTTATGATTTGAATTGTGATGAGCATAAAAATTATTGGATATTGGAATTGAATTTGAATCGAATTATATTGTGATTTATGCTCACTAAAAGGATTGTGATATTATTTTATATCTCACTATAAATGCTTGACTAGGTTATTACCCGTCTCTCTCATTTGTTGAGAAGACAATGGAGTTAGTTGTGTTTTGATTGCCATGGTACGTGCACAGGATTAGATTTTCCTCTGATTTGAGGTTAGATCTAAGTTTTTTTATCGTTATGGCCCTTGCGAAAGATTCATTATTGTGATGTGTACTATGCACGATGATTCGACCTCCCCGACCATAGGGAGTTAAAATCACTTCGAATATGGCCCTTTCGGATTAGTCTTGCATAGTTAGTGAGATAAAGAATGATTTTTGAGATAAAGAATGATTTTTGAGATACAGCATGATTTTTGAGATACAGCATGATTTTTGAGATAAAGAATGGTTTTTGAGATACAACATGGTTTTTGAGATACATAATATTTTTGAATAGTAAAGAATTGTGATTTCATTTATGATTTATGTGTAATTGATTTTGTTGGAACTACCTTAAATGGTTAGTCATGATTTGATAAATTGAATTTCGTGATCAAAGTCATTTCATACAAATGATTTACATGATTGGCAATGAATATTTTGAGTTTTGGAATTTGATGAGTATTCAGATTTCCAAATTATTTGCTGTAAATTTTGTCAATGTATATTGTACTATGTTTTAAATTATAGTTGTGCACCACTGAGTTCACCACTCAGTGATAGCTTTGTATGCTGTCGCAGGTAAGAAGAGCATAGAGCAGTAAATAAGTTTCTTTGAATACACATTCAGATCAGCTCCAGGTATATCATAGGTATACCCATGTACATAAGTTTTGATGTATGCATGTAATAATATGTATGTAAATTATTTGAGCAGTTATATAAAAACTCTTGTAAAATATTTTGGTATGTAATTAAATGTAAATTATTGTAAATGTAAATTTGAGATTTCATTTATCTGAATAGTTTTGTAATATTAATTTTGAGTCTTGTAATCAATGAAATGTTTCTTTTATGAGGAGATTGATTTGATTATTGAGATTTGAATTATGGGTTCAAATGAAGTTATTGAAGTTGTATTTGAGAAAACATATTGGGAGTGTGTTCTTTGCAGGTTTTGAAGAACTGTTTTCTCAAAATACAATCGGCACTTTGCCGAAATTTTGAAAAAAATTTTATAACACCAGATTTTAATCGATGATTTAAATTTCATGAAAATTGTTTTAAAATCCCTTGTAGTATATTTAATTGATTATCGGTAGGCAAAGTACGGTAATTCATTAGGTGTACTATGGGATCATGTTACATCTTACAAAGGAGTAGGGTGTGACACATAATATTGATAATTTGTAGGAAATTCATATTCTCTAATGCTCTACAACCTCTCACTTCCATCTACTTAGTCTCCTGTAGGGTTTCATTTGGATACTTGTCATAGTCAATACTGGAGTCTACTTTTGTGTTTTTTCTCTACAAATCATTTTGTTAAAATGTGTTTTTCTACACTATTTTTGTACTAGCATGATAGCTAAAGTTAGTTTGTATTGCATTTTTTTTAGTTATGTTAATCTTTTTTTTTTTTTTTTTGTAAAAATATCTTTTAAAAGTTAAAGGGGTACCGCCTTAAACTACTTAAATAGGGGATATCCTTTAAATTGTGATTAATTTATTAAAATATTTGGGCTAAATAAAATTTTTTTTATAATTTTTTTTTTGGGTTAAAGGGGTACCCCTTGAACAACTTAAATAGGGGGATACCCCTTGAATCATCTAAATTAATAGAAATTAATATTTTTTTTTTATAAAATATCAATTTTTAGTGGATAAAGGTGTACCCTTTAAACTGCTCAAATAAGAGATAACCCTTTTATTTTATTTTTTTGAATTCTTTTATTAAACAAAAAAAATTCACTTAATTCATTTTCATTTTAGTAATCTTAAAGTTTTCCTTCACGTCATCCAATAGAAGAGCTTTTATAAAAATTAGTTTATGTTTTTATGAAGTTCTTCTTTTCTTTTTCCTTTTAGTATTTAAATTTTGAAAAGGTAAAAATAAATAAAATGTTTGGTTAGAAAGAGTAGCGAATGAGAGCAAAATAAGTTTAGTCCAACTTTAGTCAAGTTAAGACTTTACTTGAAACTTAAATCAATCTCTAGTTGAGCCTCTTTAATTTTTTATGTGATATTCTTGTTGAAATGGAAGATAGATGAATAATATGTAGGCCAGGATGGCAATTTTTGTGCAGATTATGTTGTGTTGAAAATTTGAGAAATGTTCAGTTTTTGGGGGAAATTTTGCCGAATTTTCAGCAAATTTGTAAGTCATGATATATTTGATTTGGTCTATATTAAATTTTTTATTATTAAATTATTTTTACTTTATGAATGATGAAATATGTATATATGTTTTTCTTAATTGAATTAATAAAGGTTAAGATTATGGTAAATTAGTGCCACTGATGAGACTTTGATCTCGTTAAATGGGGTACCCCCTAGCAGATCAAACTTTTTAGGTAATAATTGACACATTCTTTTAATTGGGGTACTAGTTAAAAAGAATAAAAGTTTTGGCCTATATTAATTTAATTTCATTTCTATAATTGCTAAAGGATATTTAATTTGTGTATAATAAAGTGTATTTTTGATAAATAATCGAATAAACGAAAGTGTACTTTTTTCTTTATTTATACTTATGTTTAGCAAAATTAGTAAATGATAAAATGGTTTTTTTAATTAAATTAATAAAGGTTAAGATTGTAATTAATTATTGCCGATGATGAGATTTTGATCTTGTTAAGTGGGGTACCACTAATAGGCAAATCTCTTTAAGCATTAATTGATACATTCTTTCAATTGGAATACTGGTTAAGTAGAATGGAAACCTTCGCCTCGATTAGTTAATTAACTTATTTTTTTCTTAAAATTGTGAGGATGTTTAATTCATGGATAACAAAGTGTAAGGTTGCTAAATAATCGAATTAAGAAAAGTGTGCATTTTTTTATTTATAATTATATTTAGCAAAATTAGTAAATAATAAATATGTGATTAAAGTTTAATTGAATTAATAAAAATTAAGATTGTGGTTAAATTAATACCAATTATGAGACTTTGATTTTGTTTAGTGGAGTACCTACTAATGAGTTAAACTCTTTCGGCATTAATTAACTCATTCATTTTAATTGGGGTACTTGTTAAAAAGAATAGAAATCTTGACTTGTATTATTTCAATCTCTTTTCTATAATTATTAAATTATGTTTAACTTACTGATAATAAAATAGTTTTTTTTTTAATTAATTAAAGTTTAATTGAATTAATAAAGATTAATATTGTTGTTAACTAGTACTAATGATGAGACTTTGGTCTTGTTAAGTGGAGTATCTACTAATAGGTCAAACTCTTTATGCATTAATTAACACATTCTTTTTTTAATCAGGTTATTGATTAAAATGAATTGAAATCTTAGTCCAAGTTAATTCAATGTATTAATTATAATACTTAAATTTAATAAAAATCAAAATTTTATTTTATTTTTATTATGATCTAAAATGGCTTTCACTTTTGACAATATGATCACATATTGTGAAGCCCCTTACTCGTTTACAGTGTAACTGAACAAGACGTGCCACATTCGGTGCCGGAGCTGTCACACCCTACTCCCCTGTAAGATGTAACATGATCCCGTAGTACACCTAATGAATTACCGTACTTCGCCTACCGATAATCCATTAAATATACTACAAGGGATTTTAAAACAATTTTCATGAAATTTAAATCATCGATTAAAATCTGGTGTTATAAAAATTTTTTTCAAAATTTCGGCAAAGTGTCGGTTGTATTTTGAGAAAACAGTTCTTCAAAACCTGCAAAGAACACACTTCCAATATGTTTTCTCAAATACAACTTCTGAAGGAATGGAAGCGTGAAAAACACAAGTTTATACCATTGAATTCAAAAATTTTCACCTAGGGTCACATGCATCATGCAAGATTTATTTTTATCTATTTGATTTCAATGATAAACAACATATTAAAACTCTTTTAATATGTTTTTGGATCTGTATTTGCCATTTAAGATTTTAAAATTAATCATCAAGAGGTTAGTGTAATCGTTCTTGATTTAATCTAGGGTTCTAAAATTAATCAGATTAATTTTAGAACCCTAGATTAAATCAAGAACGATTACACTAACCTCTTGATGCACTGCAGCGTGTCTGCGCCTTTGAGATTCGTCTTCAGGACACCAGATGTTGTCCCTCTAGCTTGTCCACACCAAGAACACCTACGGTAGCCCTTGAATAGCTTCTAAAGCTTTTTCTATTAATTAGAAAATCAAGTTCTGCCTTTTAAGAGATTAAAGATGTAAACAGGACACTAGAAACAATTTCTAGTGTTCTTAATTCAAGAGATTGATGGCTAATCTCTTTGAATTGATGAGAGATGAAGAGGAATAGCTGGAGAGGCTCAAAATGGCGTGACAAATGAAAGGAGAGGCTGCTGGTTGTATTTTATTTTCTCATAACAACACTTAAATAGCTAGGTTAACACATTAAACCCTTGCCACATGTCACCCTTTGATTAGCTCTAGGTTTAAGTGACCCAATCACATTGTGCCAAGTGTCAAACCTATATTTAATCTTGATTTTAATCATCTTACATGATTAAAAAAACATTTGGCAAGCTTATGTGTTATGCCATGTGTCACCATCTCAAGGTGCCACGTGTCACACTGTAAAATGACCAAAATGCCCCTGTGTCTTAATTTTGAGTTCTTAACCCAAAATAATTATTTTCTTCTTCTAATTAATTTATATCAAATATAAATTAATTAATTAATCTCTATTAATTAATTTCTCATTAATTAAATTCATATTTAAACACTTTAAATATAAATTTAACTTATATTATACATCCAATAATCTAGATTTGGTTTCAAGTCATGCTAGGGACTTTGCAATCTAATTGCAAACCAAACCTATTTAATTAATCAATTAAACTCTTTAATTAATTAATTAAATCATATTTAAATAGGTGATTACTTTTGTATGTGTGTGACTTACTAGGCTCATCACTAATTGGCAATGAGACATGATATCAACTCTTAATATCATCAGAACTCTTTCTTACCATAAATGATTTCTCTAAATCATTTTATGAACCTCATAGACCATGGTTAACACCTAGCATAGCATGCCATGGCCACCCAATTAGTAATAAGGTTTACCTTAAATGAACCTATAATCATATGTTAGCATGCACTAGAATCTCTCATTACAAAATCCCAACTCAAGCCGAGTCATGATTTATGTCAAACTCCATTTGCTATGAATATTATGTTCTCTTTTAATTCCAATTCTTGATTAAAAAGATTTTCTCATCAGAAACTCTTTTCTGAATAAATCTATCTGTCCTGGCAAGGAACTTGAAACATCAAGAACAATTAAATGAACATAGGATTTTATCTCTATTTACTTAGAGGAACAGATTCCATCTTGATCAACACCTACCTCCATATATAACTAGTAGGAGCCAACACATGCCCATATACCCATACACGGTACAAGTATGAAAGCGATATCAAACTCAAACTACCTATATACAAGATAACTGTGCTATCTCAGGTCTAAAGATTATATGCACTGATATGATTTATGACAAAACATTGACAAAAGTAAACTCCATGTGCTTGTCATAAGTGTCACTGGTTCGGCCTACTTATCATTTATAAGTGCCTATCATGTTTGTTATATGGCATGAGACTCACCATTCCATCTTATTTATATCTCATATAAATAACTTGGGAACAAACATGAATACAATCTTTCTGGATAAGTCATGTCCTTATTATGAAGTATCCTCGATTGTGAACCTATTTATGATACTTCGTGCTAGAAATATTGTCACTCATATTCTTAACAACTTAAGAATAATATTTCTAACAAAATATCAATGGACCTTTTCTATTACACATAAATATATTATGTAAACGGAAAAGTGGAAATGCCTTTTATTAATAAAAATATGTACAAGATACATACTAAATGATATGCTCTAGGGCATACTACTAACAATCTCCCACTAGCACTAGAGCCATTCATTACAATATCTTAGACCTATCTTCTCAAGATGTCGGTCTAACGAGTGCGTGACATAGGCTTAGTGAATGGATCACTGGATTTTCAGTGATGCTATTTCTGCATGGCTAAATCGCCTTGCCCAACTATATCTCACGATAATGTGGTAGTGCCTTTCTATGTGTTTGGATTTTGGGTGAGACCTTAGTTCCTTAGCTCAGTATGACTACTCCATTGTTGTCACGATGTAATGGAACTGGCGACTCAATGGAAGGAACTCTTGTAAGTTACATCACGAACTTCTTTATCCAAACGACTTCCTTTGCAAAGCAATATACTCACCTCTGTAGTGGAATCTGCAATCGTGCTCTGTTTGGAACTCTTCCAACCGATCACCTCCATTACAAATGAACACATATCCAGAGGTAGACTTTCTATCATCGATATCTGATTGGAAATCAGAATCAGTATAACCATCCAATTGCAAGTCTCCACCTCCATAAATCAAGAATAAATCCTTAGTTCTTCTCAAGTACTTAAGGATATTCTTGTGACTATCGATGTTCCAAACTGGATTGGATTGATACTGCTAGTCAAACTAACAAAGATATGCGATATCCGGCCTAGTACACAACATTGCATACATTAAACTTCCAATAGCCAAAGCATATGGAATCCTGGCCATCTTATCTCTTTCTTCAGGTGTCTTTGGAGACATCTCTTTAGAAAGATGGATACCATGTCTCACTGGTAACAATCCTCTCTTGGAATCAAGCATGTTAAACCTCTTTAACACCTTTTCCAAGTATAGACTTTGGGATAAACCAATTATTCTTTTCGCTTTATCTCTATAGATGCGAATCCTAAGAATATAGGTTGCCTCCCCTAAGTCTTTCATGGAGAATGTATTTGACAACCATACCTTTATAGTTGTCAACATACCTGTGTCATTACCTATCAACAGTATGTCATCCACATATAAGACAAGGAAAGTGATAGCACTGTCACTAACCTTCTTATATACACATGGCTCATCCTCATTTTTGATAAAACCAAAGGATTTAATGGCTTCATCAAAATGAGTGTTCCAACTCCTCGAAGCTTGTTTTAACCCATAAATGGATCGCTTTACCTTGCATACCTTGGAACCATCTTGGGATTCAAATCTCCTAGGTTGTTCCATGAAAATGTTTTCTTCAATGTATCCATTGAGAAAAGCTGTTTTAACATCCATCTGCCAAATCTCATAATCATAGTATGTAGCTATTGCTAATAAAATCCTAATTGATTAAGCATGGCAACAGGTGAGAAAGTCTCCTCATAGTCAATTCCTTGCCTTTGGCGAAACCCTTTCGCTACTAGCCTTGCCTTATAGGTCTCTACCTTTCCATCAGAACCAATTTTCTTCTTGAAAACCCATTTGTTCCCTATAAGTACAATACCTTCAGGTGGGTCAACAAGATCCCAAACTTGATTCTTATACATGGAATCAATCTAGGATTTCATAGTGGAAGAAACTGATTTTGATGGAATCCTATTCAGAATATACAAAGCTGATTCTAATGCAAATCCCCAAAAGGAGATTGGCATATCAGTATAGCTCAACATACTACGTACCATATCCAATAGGGTACGATTTCTCCTTTCAGATACTCCATTCAGCTGTGGCATTCCTGGAGGAGTCAGCTGAGAAACAATGCCATGCTCTCTCAAGCATTCATCAAATTCAGAACTCAAATATTCACCTCCACGATCTGATCGAAGAGCTTTAATATTCTTTCCTGTTTGATTTTCTACTTCAGATTTAAATTCTTTGAACTTTTCTAAAGATTCATGTTTGTATTTCATCAAATACAAATACCTAAACCTTGATTTATCATCAGTAAAGGTAATAAAATAATTAAAACCCCCTCTAGCCATTTCTTTAAATGGACCACATACATCACTATGTATTAGCTCCAAAATATTTTCAGCTCTTAGCCCCTGTCCAACAAAGGGTGATCTAGTCATTTTGCCCTGAAGGCAAGATTCACAAGTTGGAGTAGGCTCAGAGCCCAATGAGGATAGAATCCCCATTTTCTCCGGTTTGCAATCCTATCTTACGCAACATGACATAACCTTAAGTGCCAAATATATTTTGAGCTTGAGTTGGTTTTCACCATGGCATTGCATTCATTTAGATTGCTATACTGCCGATGGAAACACTTTCTTCGGCAATGGAAACACTTTCTGTTGGTAATGGAAACACTTTCTGTTGGCGGTGGAGACACTTTCCTTTGCCTTTATCGACTTTAGTCTTCCTTTTCTGTTTAGCTATTTTCTTGGAAGGACCAGAATCGAGGTTTCTTTTTCTTATTGCCCTTCTTCTTGTTGGACTTTCCAGTAGAAGAAGATGCAACCAAAGCTACCTCTTTTCCTTTATTGCCTGGCATATTCTTTTGGGCAATAACCAGCATGTTGAGTAAACTAGCTAAGGTGCATTCCTGTCTAGTCATATGGAAATTTGTCACAAAATTCCCAAAAGACTCAGGAAGGGACTGAAGGATCAAATCCGTCTGTAGTTGGAAATCCATGTTAAAGTCAAGATGTTCCAACTGCTCAATCAGCCGAATCATCTTGTGGACATGATCCCCAACATTACATCCCTCGGACATCCTCATACGGAATAGCTGTCTAGATATCTCATACCTAGCATTCCTGCTGTGCTCACCATACAACTCTTGTAGGTGAAGGAGGATCTCACTCGCACTCTGCATGTTCTCATGTTGCTTCTGTAACTCATTACTCATGGAAGCAAGCATGTAACACTTAGCTCTCATATCATGCTCCTTCCACTTGTCCAAAGTTTCATGTTCCTCTTGTGTGGCCTCTGGAGGTAAGGGACCAGGAACATTTGAATCTAAAACATATCCTATATGTTCAAGGTTCAAGACAAGTTTCAAATTTCTTAGCCGATCAGACAGATTGGGTCTTGTCAACCTATTGTGATCAAGTATGCTTGCAAGGATATTGGATGGTGGTGGTTGTTCTGTGCTCATTATTATTAGAAAATTAATTGCAGAAATAACCATATTAATTAGTAAATGTATCATGTAATTAACCAAATATGATTATGGTCTTTTAATCAAATTGGTCCTCCCACTAACTTAGCGAATCCTACACTTCCAAAGTAGAAAACGGAAATCCTAGTTGGATGGATTTCTAGTGGGTGATTGAATTCTTATAATTCTATTGATCATCCTCAGGTACATCCATTATTGGAATTACAATAAACTATAAGTGAGCAACTCTTTGCCCATCACATCTCATGTGAGGTTCAATCCTTTACCTAGCCCCTAATGCTCAAAATCTCAGGTACATCCATTATTGACTTATCTTGCATTAGTTAAGTTGATCTCATTGAGCCAGTAATTATGCAAATAATTTTAATTTCCTCAGGTACATCCAATATTGGCCACTAAACCATTTACATATTTACAACATCTCATGCTTAACAATTATTCTTAAGAAAATCTCTTAAATAAATTGCATCTTATGCAACTATTTAAAATTTCTTAAAATAATTGCCCCAATGGAGAGCCTATGTTATAATTACTTTAATTATAGCATTTCCAACTTAATCATTTGTTTGGAAGATTTTATGGTCATTCTATTTACTATTAAGGTCTCACTTTGCACATTATCCATTTAGCATGCATATATCATATAATTGCATACATTCCCATACATCTCATGCATTCATGGATAAGCAGTAAATATGGTATGATCATGGACTTTCTAAGGGATTCAATTCTGAGCCACCAAGAATTGAATCAGGGCATTCCTAGGTGCATTTCATTCATTCATTTTACAAGAGTTGCTGAAGGAGTACATAATCAACACTTGATCTTGAATTCCTCCTACTGGTCCCACCAATGCTTTTGACCTCCTTGAACTTCTTGCAATCCAATATTACATAGTAATCCTTGGCATACCAAGGCGAATTTACAAGAACTTAAATAAATGAAATTACAACCCAAAAATTATTACAAACTTAATAATACATGCCCAAAATAAATTAAAATAAATTAATTAATTTACAATCCCAAAGAAACATAAAAGAAATAAATCCAATCATATTGGTCTTTTATGACTCATGATCATCCATCATGCATATCACTATTTAACAATTAAATAAAACATACATACTTAAATTAAATTGAATATCTCATATTCAACTTAAAAATCCAGATTTGAATATGATTCAAATAAATTTAAAAATTCAGATTTGAATCTCATTCAAACAAATTTAAAAATTCAGATTTGAATCACATTCAAACAACTTTAAAAATTCAGATTTGAATCACATTCAAACATTTTTTAAAAAATCAGATTTGAATCACATTCAAATATTTTTTAAAAAATCAGATCTAAATTTTATTCAATCAATTTTAAAAAATCAGATTTAAATATGATTCAAACAATTTTAAAAATTCAGATTTGAATCACATTCAAACAACTTTTAAAATTCAGATTTGAATCACATTCAAACAATTTTTAAAATTCTGATTTGAATCATAATTTAATTGTGTGATAAAAATTCTAATTAAACAATTTAATTAGACATAAAATGGATCTTAAATCATACAACAATTGCACATTCACCATCCATTTACCTTTGCACACCATTGTGATGCATCAACCATGCGCACCATGGTGTTCATCATTTGTGCCGCCACTTTGACTTTGCAACCAGCAATAAACTTTTGATCTCATGATCAAACACACAATTAAATCATATAATCATCAATCTAAATGGCAAATATAGTGGCTCTGATACCACTTGAAGGAAGGCAGGCGTGAAAAACACAAGTTTATACCATTGAATTCAAAAATTTTCACCTAGGGTCACATGCATCATGCAAGATTTATTTTTATCTATTTGATTTCAATGATAAACAACATATTAAAACTCTTTTAATATGTTTTTGGATCTGTATTTGCCATTTAAGATTTTAAAATTAATCAGATTAATTTTAGAACCCTAGATTAAATCAAGAACGATTACACTAACCTCTTGATGCACTGCAGCGTGTCTGCGCCTTTGAGATTCGTCTTCAGGACACCAGATGTTGTCCCTCTAGCTTGTCCACACCAAGAACACCTATGGCAGCCCTTGAATAGCTTCTAAAGCTTTTTCTATTAATTAGAAAATCAAGTTCTGTCTTTTAAGAGATTAAAGATGTAAACAGGACACTAGAAACAATTTCTAATGTTCTTAATTCAAGAGATTGATGGCTAATCTCTTTGAATTGATGAGAGATGAAGAGGAATAGCTGGAGAGGCTCAAAATGGCGTGACAAATGAGAGGAGAGGCTGCTGGTTGTATTTTATTTTCTCATAACAACACTTAAATAGCTAGGTTAACACATTAAACCCTTGCCACATGTCAACCTTTGATTAGCTCTAGGTTTAAGTGACCCAATCACATTGTGCCAAGTGTCAAACCTATATTTAATCTTGATTTTAATCATCTTACATGATTAAAAAAACATTTGGCAAGCTTATGTGTTATGCCATGTGTCACCATCTCATGGTGCCACGTGTCACACTGCAAAATGACCAAAATGCCCCTGTGTCTTAATTTTGAGTTCTTAACCCAAAATAATTATTTTCTTCTTCTAATTAATTTATATCAAATATAAATTAATTAATTAATCTCTATTAATTAATTTCTCATTAATTAAATTCATATTTAAACACTTTAAATATAAATTTAACTTATATTATACATCCAATAATCTAGATTTGGTTTCAAGTCATGCTAGGGACTTTGCAATCTAATTGCAAACCAAACCTATTTAATTAATCAATTAAACTCTTTAATTAATTAATTAAATCATATTTAAATAGGTGATTACTTTTGTATGTGTGTGACTTACTAGGCTCATCACTAATTGGCAATGAGACATGATATCAACTCTTAATATCATCAGAACTCTTTCTTACCATAAATGATTTCTCTAAATCATTTTATGAACCTCATAGACCATGGTTATCACCTAGCATAGCATGCCATGGCCACCCAATTAGTAATAAGGTTTACCTTAAATGAACCTATAATCATATGTTACCATGCACTAGAATCTCTCTGTTACAAAATCCCAACTCAAGCTGGAGTCATGATTTATGTCAAACTCCATTTGCTATGAATATTATGTTCTCTTTTAATTCCAATTCTTGATTAAAAAGATTTTCTCATCAGAAACTCTTTTCTGAATAAATCTATCTGTCCTGGCCAGGAACTTGAAACATCAAGAACAATTAAATGAACATAGGATTTTATCTCTATTTACTTAGAGGAACAGATTCCATCTTGATCAACACCTACCTCCATATATAACTAGTAGGAGCCAACACATGCCCATATACCCATACACAGTACAAGTATGAAAGCAGTATCAAACTCAAACTACTTATATACAAGATAACTGTGCTATCTCAGGTCTAAAGATTATATGCACTGATATGATTTATGACAAAACATTGACAAAAGTAAACTCCATGTGCTTGTCATAAGTGTCACTGGTTCGGCCTACTTATCATTTATAAGTGCCTATCATGTTTGTTATATGGCATGAGACTCACCATTCCATCTTATTTATATCTCATATAAATAACTTGGGAACAAACATGAATACAATCTTTCTGGATAAGTCATGTCCTTATTATGAAGTATCCTCGATTGTGAACCTATTTATGATACTTCGTGCTAGAAATATTGTCACTCATATTCTTAACAACTTAAGAATAATATTTCTAACAAAATATCAATGGACCTTTTCTATTACACATAAATATATTATATAAACGGAAAAGTGGAAATGCCTTTTTATTAATAAAAATATGTACAAGATATATACTAAATGATATACTCTAGGGCATACTACTAAAAATCTCCCACTAGCACTAGAGCCATTCATTACAATATCTTAGACCTATCTTCTCAAGATGTCGGTCTAACTGAGTCTGTGACATAGGCTTAGTGAATGGATCAGCTGGATTTTCAGCTGATGCTATTTTCTGCATGGCTAAATCGCCTTGCCCAACTATATCTCTGATAATGTGGTAGTACCTTTCTATGTGTTTGGATTTTGGGTGAGACCTTAGTTCCTTAGCCTGTATGACTACTCCATTGTTGTCACGATGTAATGGGCTGGCGACTCAATGGAAAGAACTACCGTAAGTTACATCACGAACTTCTTTATCCAAAGCGACTTCCTTTGCGGCATCGATGCAAAGAATATACTCGACCTCTGTAGTGGAATCTGCGATCGTGCTCTGTTTGGAACTCTTCCAACCGATCGCACCTCCATTACAAATGAACACATATCCAGAGGTAGACTTTCTATCATCGATATCTGATTGGAAATCAGAATCAGTATAACCATCCAATTGCAAGTCTCCACCTCCATAAATCAAGAATAAATCCTTAGTTCTTCTCAAGTACTTAAGCATATTCTTGACAGCTATCCAATGTTCCAAACCTGGATTGGATTGATACCTGCTAGTCAAACTAACAGCATATGCGATATCTGGCCTAGTACACAACATTGCATACATTAAACTTCCAATAGCCAAAGCATATGGAATCCTGGCCATCTTATCTCTTTCTTCAGGTGTCTTTGGAGACATCTCTTTAGAAAGATGGATACCATGTCTCACTGGTAACAATCCTCTCTTGGAATCAAGCATGTTAAACCTCTTTAACACCTTTTCCAAGTATAGACTTTGGGATAAACCAATTATTCTTTTCGCTTTATCTCTATAGATGCGAATCCTAAGAATATAGGTTGCCTCCCCTAAGTCTTTCATGGAGAATGTATTTGACAACCATACCTTTATAGTTGTCAACATACCTGTGTCATTACCTATCAACAGTATGTCATCCACATATAAGACAAGGAAAGTGATAGCACTGTCACTAACCTTCTTATATACACATGGCTCATCCTCATTTTTGATAAAACCAAAGGATTTAATGGCTTCATCAAAACGAGTGTTCCAACTCCTCGAAGCTTGTTTTAACCCATAAATGGATCGCTTTACCTTGCATACCTTGGAACCATCTTGGGATTCAAATCTCCTAGGTTGTTCCATGAAAATGTTTTCTTCAATGTATCCATTGAGAAAAGCTGTTTTGACATCCATCTACCAAATCTCATAATCATAGTATGTAGCTATTGCTAATAAAATCCTAATTGATTAAGCATGGCAACAGGCGAGAAAGTCTCCTCATAGTCGATTCCTTGCCTTTGGCGAAACCCTTTCGCTACTAGCCTTGCCTTATAGGTCTCTACCTTTCCATCAGAACCAATTTTCTTCTTGAAAACCCATTTGTTCCCTATAGGTACAATACCTTCAGGTGGGTCAACAAGATCCCAAACTTGATTCTTATACATGGAATGAATCTAGGATTTCATAGCATCAATCCATTTTGAAGAGTCTATATCTGATATAGCTTCTTCATAGGTAAGTGGATCATCTCCATGATCTACTTCTTCATGAGTAGACAACTCTTGTTCTTCTTCATGAAGAAAACCATATCTCACTGGTGGGTGAGATACCCTGGTTGTTCTACGAGGAACATCTGTAGATGTTTCATCAACGGGTATAGGTTGACTAGATGGATCTATATCCATCTGATCTATTGGTTGGTCAGAATTCTCCAATTCTAATTCTATTTGCCTTCCTTTGCCTCCTTTTTGAACAAACTGTTGTTCAAGAAATGTGGCATCTCTACTTATCACAACCTTTTGTGAAGTAGGCAAATAAAAATAATATCCAAAACTATCTTTTGGATATCCAACAAATCGACCCTTTTCTGATCTGGTCTCCAATTTATCAGTGTTCAGTTTTTTGATATAAGCTGGACAACCCCAAATCTTGACATGCTTAAGACTCGGCTTTCTTCCATGCCATATCTCATAAGGTGTGGAAGAAACTGATTTTGATGGAATCCTATTCAGAATATACAAAGCTGATTCTAATGCAAATCCCCAAAAGGAGATTGGCATATCAGTATAGCTCATCATACTACGTACCATATCCAATAGGGTACGATTTCTCCTTTCAGATACTCCATTCAGCTGTGGCGTTCCTGGAGGAGTCAGCTGAGAAACAATGCCATGCTCTCTCAAGCATTCATCAAATTCAGTACTCAAATATTCACCTCCACGATCTGATCGAAGAGCTTTAATATTCTTTCCTGTTTGATTTTCTACTTCAGATTTAAATTCTTTGAACTTTTCTAAAGATTCATGTTTGTATTTCATCAAATACAAATACCTAAACCTTGATTTATCATCAGTAAAGGTAATAAAATAATGAAAACCCCCTCTAGCCATTTCTTTAAATGGACCACATACATCACTATGTATTAGCTCCAAAATATTTTCAGCTCTTAGCCCCTGTCCAACAAAGGGTGATCTAGTCATTTTGCCCTGAAGGCAAGATTCACAAGTTGGAGTAGGCTCAGAGCCCAATGAGGATAGAATCCCCATTTTCTCCAGTTTTGCAATCCTATCTTCTGCAACATGACATAACCTTAAGTGCCAAATATATTTTGAACTTGAGTTGGTTTTCACCATGGCATTGCATTCATTTAGATTGCTATACTCTGGCCAGTGGAAACACTTTCTTACTGGCAATGGAAACACTTTCCTGTTGATAATGGAAACACTTTTCTGTTGGCAGTTGAGACACTTTCCTTTGCCTTTATCAGCTTTAGTCTTCCTTTTCTGTTTAGCTATTTTCTTGGAAGGACAAGGAATCTGAGGTTTCTTTTTCTTATTGCCCTTCTTCTTGTTGGACTTTCCAGCAGAAGAAGATGCAACCAAAGCTACCTCTTTTCCTTTATTGCCTGGCATATTCTTTTGGGCAATAACCAGCATGTTGAGTAAACCAGCTAAGGTGCATTCCTGTCTAGTCATATGGAAATTTGTCACAAAATTCCCAAAAGACTCAGGAAGGGAGTGAATGATCAAATCCGTCTGTAGTTGGAAATCCATGTTAAAGTCAAGATGTTCCAACTGCTCAATCAGCCGAATCATCTTGTGGACATGATCCCCAACATTCTGTCCCTCAGACATCCTCATACGGAATAGCTGTCTAGATATCTCATACCTAGCATTCCTGCTGTGCTCACCATACAACTCTTGTAGGTGAAGGAGGATCTCACTCGCACTCTGCATGTTCTCATGTTGCTTCTGTAACTCATTACTCATGGAAGCAAGCATGTAACACTTAGCTCTCATATCATGCTCCTTCCACTTGTCCAAAATTTCATGTTCCTCTTGTGTGGCCTCTGGAGGTAAGGGACCAGGAACATTTGAATCTAAAACATATCCTATATGTTCAAGGTTCAAGACAAGTTTCAAATTTCTTAGCCGATCAGACAGATTGGGTCTTGTCAACCTATTACGATCAAGTATGCTTGTAAGGATATTGGATGGTGGTGGTTGTTCTGTGCTCATTATTATCAGAAAATTAATTGCAGAAATAACCATATTAATTAGTAAATGTATCATGTAATTAACCAAATAAGATTATGGTCTTTTAATCAAATTGGTCCTCCCACTAACTTAGCGAATCCTACACTTCCAAAGTAGAAAACGGAAATCCTAGTTGGATGGATTTCTAGTGGGTGATTGAATTCTTATAATTCTATTGATTATCCTCAGGTACATCCATTATTGGAATTACAATAAACTATAAGTGAGCAACTCTTTGCCCATCACATCTCATGTGAGGTTCAATCCTTTACCTAGCCCCTAATGCTCAAAATCTCAGGTACATCCATTATTGACTTATCTTGCATTAGTTAAGTTGATCCCATTGAGCCAGTAATTATGCAAATAATTTTAATTTCCTCAGGTACATCCAATATTGGCCACTAAACCATTTACATATTTACAACATCTCATGCTTAACAATTATTCTTAAGAAAATCTCTTAAATAAATTGCATCTTATGCAACTATTTAAAATTTCTTAAAATAATTGCCCCAATGGAGGGCCTATGTTATAATTACTTTAATTATAGCATTTCCAACTTAATCATTTGTTTGGAAGATTTTATGGTCATTCTATTTACTATTAAGGTCTCACTTTGCACATTATCCATTTAGCATGCATATATCATATAATTGCATACATTCCCATACATCTCATGCATTCATGGATAAGCAGTAAATATGGTATGATCATGGACTTTCTAAGGGATTCAATTCTGAGCCACCAAGAATTGAATCAGGGCATTCCTAGGTGCATTTCATTCATTCATTTTACAAGAGTTGCTGAAGGAGTACATAATCAACACTTGATCTTGAATTCCTCCCACTTGTCCCACCAATGCTCTTGACCTCCTTGAACTTCTTGCAATCCAATATTACATAGTAATCCTTGGCATACCAAGGCGAATTTGCAAGAACTTAAATAAATGAAATTACAATCCAAAAATTATTACAAACTTAATAATACATGCCCAAAATAAATTAAAATAAATTAATTAATTTACAATCCCAAAGAAACATAAAAGAAATAAATCCAATCATATTGGTCTTTTATGACTCATGATCATCCATCATGCATATCACTATTTAACAATTAAATAAAACATACATACTTAAATTAAATTGAATATCTCATATTCAACTTAAAAATCCAGATTTGAATATCATTCAAATAAATTTAAAAATTCAGATTTGAATCTCATTCAAACAAATTTAAAAATTCAGATTTGAATCACATTCAAACAACTTTAAAAATTTAGATTTGAATCACATTCAAACATTTTTTAAAAAATCAGATTTGAATCACATTCAAATATTTTTTAAAAAATCAGATCTAAATTTTATTCAATCAATTTTAAAAAATCAGATTTAAATATGATTCAAACAATTTTAAAAATTCAGATTTGAATCACATTCAAACAACTTTTAAAATTCAGATTTGAATCACATTCAAACAATTTTTAAAATTCTGATTTGAATCATAATTTAATTGTGTGATAAAAATTCTAATTAAACAATTTAATTAGACATAAAATGGATCTTAAATCATACAACAATTGCACATTCACCATCCATTTACCTTTGCACACCATTGTGATGCATCAACCATGCGCACCATGGTGTTCATCATTTGTGCCGCCACTTTGACTTTGCAACCAGCAATAAACTTTTGATCTCATGATCAAACACACAATTAAATCATATAATCATCAATCTAAATGGCAAATATAGTGGCTCTGATACCAATTGAAGTAACAGAAGCGTGAAAAACACAAGTTTATACCATTGAATTCAAAAATTTTCACCTAGGGTCACATGCATCATGCAAGATTTATTTTTATCTATTTGATTTCAATGATAAACAACATATTAAAACTCTTTTAATATGTTTTTGGATCTGTATTTGCCATTTAAGATTTTAAAATTAATCAGATTAATTTTAGAACCCTAGATTAAATCAAGAACGATTACACTAACCTCTTGATGCACTGCAGCGTGTCTGCGCCTTTGAGATTCGTCTTCAGGACACCAGATGTTGTCCCTCTAGCTTGTCCACACCAAGAACACCTATGGCAGCCCTTGAATAGCTTCTAAAGCTTTTTCTATTAATTAGAAAATCAAGTTCTGTCTTTTAAGAGATTAAAGATGTAAACAGGACACTAGAAACAATTTTTAATGTTCTTAATTCAAGAGATTGATGGCTAATCTCTTTGAATTGATGAGAGATGAAGAGGAATAGCTGGAGAGGCTCAAAATTGCGTGACAAATGAGAGGAGAGGCTGCTGGTTGTATTTTATTTTCTCATAACAACACTTAAATAGCTAGGTTAACACATTAAACCCTTGCCACATGTCACCCTTTGATTAGCTCTAGGTTTAAGTGACCCAATCACATTGTGCCAAGTGTCAAACCTATATTTAATCTTGATTTTAATCATCTTACATGATTAAAAAAACATTTGGCAAGCTTATGTGTTATGCCATGTGTCACCATCTCATGGTGCCACGTGTCACTGTAATAAAATGACCAAAATGCCCCTGTGTCTTAATTTTGAGTTCTTAACCCAAAATAATTATTTTCTTCTTCTAATTAATTTATATCAAATATAAATTAATTAATTAATCTCTATTAATTAATTTCTCATTAATTAAATTCATATTTAAACACTTTAAATATAAATTTAACTTATATTATACATCCAATAATCTAGATTTGGTTTCAAGTCATGCTAGGGACTTTGCAATCTAATTGCAAACCAAACCTATTTAATTAATCAATTAAACTCTTTAATTAATTAATTAAATCATATTTAAATAGGTGATTACTTTTGTATGTGTGTGACTTACTAGGCTCATCACTAATTGGCAATGAGACATGATATCAACTCTTAATATCATCAGAACTCTTTCTTACCATAAATGATTTCTCTAAATCATTTTATGAACCTCATAGACCATGGTTAACACCTAGCATAGCATGCCATGGCCACCCAATTAGTAATAAGGTTTACCTTAAATGAACCTATAATCATATGTTACCATGCACTAGAATCTCTCTGTTACAAAATCCCAACTCAAGCTGGAGTCATGGTTTATGTCAAACTCCATTTGCTATGAATATTATGCTCTCTTTTAATTCCAATTCTTGATTAAAAAGATTTTCTCATCAGAAACTCTTTTCTGAATAAATCTATCTGTCCTGGCCAGGAACTTGAAACATCAAGAACAATTAAATGAACATAGGATTTTATCTCTATTTACTTAGAGGAACAGATTCCATCTTGATCAACACCTACTTCCATATATAACTAGTAGGAGCCAACACATGCCCATATACCCATACACAGTACAAGTATGAAAGCAGTATCAAACTCAAACTACCTATATACAAGATAACTGTGCTATCTCAGGTCTAAAGATTATATGCACTGATATGATTTATGACAAAACATTGACAAAAGTAAACTCCATGTGCTTGTCATAAGTGTCACTGGTTCGGCCTACTTATCATTTATAAGTGCCTATCATGTTTGTTATATGGCATGAGACTCACCATTCCATCTTATTTATATCTCATATAAATAACTTGGGAACAAACATGAATACAATCTTTCTGGATAAGTCGTGTCCTTATTATGAAGTATCCTCGATTGTGAACCTATTCATGATACTTCGTGCTAGAAATATTGTCACTCATATTCTTAACAACTTAAGAATAATATTTCTAACAAAATATCAATGGACCTTTTCTATTACACATAAATATATTATGTAAACGGAAAAGTGGAAATGCCTTTTTATTAATAAAAATATGTACAAGATACATACTAAATGATATGCTCTGGGCATACTACTAACAACTTCAATAACTTCATTTGAACCCATAATTCAAATCTCAATAATCAAATCAATCTCCTCATAAAAGAAACATTTCATTGATTACAAGACTCAAAATTAATATTACAAAACTATTCAGATAAATGAAATCTCAAGTTTACATTTATAATCATTTACATTTAATTACATACCAAAATATTTTACAAGAGTTTTTATACAACTACTCAAATAATTTACATACATATTATTACATGCATACATCAAAACTTATGTACATAGGTATATCTATGATATACCTGGAGCTGATCTGAATGTGTCTTCAAAGAAACTTACTCACTGCTCTATGCTCTTCTTACCTGCGACAGCTTACAAAGCTATCGCTGAGTGGTGAACTCAGTGGTGCACAACTATAATTTAAAACATAGTACAATATACATTGACAAAATTTACAGCAAATAATTTGAAAATCTGAATACTCATCAAATTCCAAAACTCAAAATATTCATTGCCAATAATGTAAATCATTTGTATGAAATGACTTTGATAACGAAATTTAATTTATCAAATCATGACTAACCATTTAAGGTAGTTCCAACAAAATCAATTATACATAAATCATAACTGAAATCACAATTCTTTGCTATTTAAAAATATTCTGTATCTCAAAAACCATGTTGTATCTCAAAAACCATGTTGTATCTCAAAAATCATGCTGTATCTCAAAAATCATGCTGTATCTCAAAAACCATGCTGTATCTCAAAAATCATTCTTTATCTCACTAACTATGCAAGACTAATCCGAAAGGGCCATATTCGAAGTGATTCTAACTCCCTATGGTCGGGGAGGTCGAATCAGATTCTAACTCCCTTTGGTCGGGGTGGTTGAATCATCGTGCACAGTACACATCACAATAATGAATCTTCCGCAAGGGCTATAACGATAAAAAAAACTTAGATCTAACCTCAAATCAGAGGAAAATCTAAGCCTGTGCACGTACCATGGTAATCAAAACACAACTAACTCCATTGTCTTCTCAACAAATGAGAGAAATGGGTAATAACCTAATCAAGCATCTATAGTGAGATATAAAACAATATCACAATCCTTTTAGTGAGCATAAATCACAATATAATTCGATTCAAATTCAATTTCAATATCCAATAATTTTTATGCTCATCACAATTCAAATAATAAATATGCATTTTTCCATGAAAATTACCATCACAATTCAAAATATGTTCGATCACAATTTTTCAAAACATAATTTATTCAATCCATAACAATGCTTAATACTTGTGGAAATACCATTTCATAAAGCTAAATTCATACATACTATAACAATTTCAATAATTATTGAATTAAATCCAATGCTTGTTAAACATAATACATAAGAAAAATATGTCATTTAATCATGTGAAATATTCAAAACAAAATCAGTTAAAAACTAGTTGTGCACAAACCTCTGATAACTGTCTCTTGGCTCTGACTTAGTGTTTCCTTCCCCTTCCCTGAGTCTTTGCTAACTGAAACACACAATTTGAAGTGTTTCAGTACTCATTTAAACTGTCTCTAAGAATAAAGCTTAATAATTAACTTATTGAATTCTATTATTTCCTTAGTCAACCTAAGATGTCAACCCTCGATGCAGTCTAGGTGAATTATGTTTTAATGTTGCCAATATGTCACATTTGTAGCCTTTTATTATTGGTATATGTTACCGAATTTATTTCCATGTATATTGCATTTTATTGCAATTTATCGGATCCCGGTATACTAATTTGACCTAGCCGGATGGCCTAGTTCCCTTAGTTTTCTGGTTTCGGTCAAAACTACAAACTTGTAGATCTATGTCTTATTGCACACGGGGCAAAATTTTGGGTCATTCTGAGTTATGTAGACCAAGTTATGGTCATTTTACTATTGCTGGTTAAAATGCATCAAAATTGGTCACTTTAGGTCATTTTAGGTTCGGCCAGTTTTTGGACTCGAACTTGTGCAAGCTTTTTGACTTGCTTATGGTCATTTCTGGGCTTTGGTGTCTTCATAAGACTTGTAGATATAGGTCTTAACTATTCATGGTCAAAATTTCAGGTCAATTGGACCTGTTTTGAGTGAGTTATGGCCTAAACACTAACTGCTGCCCAAATGGTCAATTTTCAGGCCTTACTTGCACTAATCCGGATTTGGTCACTTTTCAAGTTACCTTACAAGCAGAATTTTAGTAAGCTTCCTTCATGAAAGTTGGCACATTTTATGCCTAGTTTCACCTCCAATTGGTCTCATACCAATTGGAGAGCACACATAAGGTTCTAGGTCCAAAACATAAACTGCCCTATTGCATTTTGTTCATTACTCATCAAAGGACACTTTTAACAATTACCAAACTACACATTCATGCCAATTCTGGTTTGTACCATAACCTAAACATAATTCACAACATATTGTTGGTCATTTTGGCAGCTTACAATCACCCTCAATATGCACCATTTAGCACAGAATTTTGCAAGCTCAAATTACAACAATTCAATCACTTAGCCTAGCTCATTTATATGTCCAACCTCACACCATCATATATATACCCAAGCTGCCATAATAACTATCACAATTCAACATTAATATTCTATAAACCAAACATGAAATAACATCCTTATGGTTCACCAAACCAAGCTGCCGATTCATACATTACACTCCATTCATTTCCAATCTTCCAATTTCAAATACACATTCACATATACTAAGTATACATCACCCAAATTAATTCCTACACACATAAACATTTAATCAATCTTTTAATCTACCATTTACAAGCAAGAATAAACTGTCCTCGAGGAGTTTCCATGGCTTCCAAAAATACACCTCTCCCTTTAAACATCAAACCTCAAAAATCTCTCCATAATTCAAGTACCCATAACATTCTTACTAACTTTAATGAAGCAATAACAAAAAACACAAACTTACCACTTTGGAAACTCTTCAAAACCTCTCCAAAACTTGTTCTTCTTGTTGCTTATCTACTGCCCAAGGTGTATGGACAATCTTTAATGAAGGAAAGTGCCAAGAAAGGAGCTTGAATCTCACATGCATGGAGCTTCAAACCATGCATCAATGGAGTTTTTTTGGGAGCAAATTTCTGCTGGTTCTAAGGTTGAAGATGAAGATGTGTATTCTGCCCAAGATGATGAGTTAGTGGTCCACTTTGATGGGTGAGTGGAGCACTAAGCTTAAATTAAATATTAGTTTAATATAAGATTTCATTTTCCCACATTAAGCTACCTATTTTTGCTATTTACATTAGGTACCACTAATTTCATTTTTCATGACATTTTCCAAGTGTAATATCATTTATTTTTAATGGAAATTTATGTCAAAAGACAACTCGGGGTGTCAAATGACTATAATGCCCATGTTCAGGTTGCATTCTCGATTTTTCGGTAACACCGGGTTTTATCCGTTTTTCGATTTCTCACTTTTCTTTGTACTAATTAATTAATTTTTCTTTGATATTTATAATAGTATTTATAATTCAATAAACATTTATTTAAGTCCTAAAAATATTTTTCAGGGTTCCCCTGCGGTCCAAGGCTAGTCAACAGTTCACGCCGCGACTTCCCGGTGCGGTCACCCATCACTAGGGTTCTCAGCTCGTTTAACTTGGTTATATTTCATTGCTATTATTTTTCCTTTGTTTTTCTTGTATTTTCTTTTCTTGTATTTCATTATTTTATGTCTCCTCATCCATATCTAAGTGTAGTTCTAGGCATCCTAGCTGTCTGGACAACACTAGTCATCAGAACAGTAGAACGCACCACCGAACTTAGGGGTGTTACAGGAGCACCCTATCTTATCTTGTCATATACATTATTAATTTAAACTCTATTTATTCATATTATCCATGGTGTGGAAATATTTTTTTTCAATCAATTTATTTATTTTTATGGAGACCCAGACAGAGTCTCTTTTATTTTAATAGCATTTGGCAGATTCTACTATTTACCTGTTAAAACAATTTCATATCTATCGTGTGTTTCTATATGTCATATCATAACATTTCTGCTTATACAATTTCAAGAAAATATATGTTTCATTCATTCATTCATATAAAATTCATATACAACAATTTACAATTCATTTACAACTCAAAATGATTTACATCATGTACTTATATACAATGAACAAAAAGAAATAAAACTAGATATACATGGGCCTTACCCGAAACTGACTGCAGAGGTGACTAGTAAATCTACACAAATCTCTGTCAGAGCACTAATGCTACAACTGCTGCTGCTGCTGCTGATCTCCAGTACCTACACGATGGAAAACTAACGTACTAAGCATAACGCCTAATGGTGCATGATTTAAAATAAAAATAACTAAATAATCAAGAATAGTTAATCTATGTATGATTGCATAAATATTGGTCATTTATATATTTATTAAACTTTGGAAATAATTAAATTTATCAAGATCTTTTATAGTTATTTCTCTCATATTCTGTCTAATTAAATTCATATCAGTGCCCAAGTAACCTATAACTAATTATAAAGGCTAGATACACGGGAGTATACTAGTTAGACATCCGTATGTCTATCAAGTATACATCAGTCATGTTAGGCATAAAGCTAGAAATGATAATAGGCACTATGGCCAACGGGCAGACATAAAGCCAGTAGAACAACCATCTCAGATATATATTGTCTGTCAATGATCATTCATGTGAGCAGTACTGCAATATGTAGTCCCTATTTAGTATCCAAACTATATACATAAGTCTAGGTATACTTTGGGCAATTTAGTATTATTACTTAATTATGGGTTTATTATTATTATGTCATGTCAATTTGTAGGGAGAAGTAGGTCCCACATGCATTTTCATGTAATTTATGTATTTAATAATTCAAGTAAGTAAATTACATATCATGTATTAAACAATTTTTTTGAACCTTTCTTTAGGTCTAGATTTGGTGTCTTATTTTCACCTAGCAAATTGGCCGAGATGTGGCTACTGTTTGGCTACACTTCCTTCATGGAAGTTGTCCCTCTATGTATTGTCTTTGTTTTCTTTTTTGAATGTCATTTGGAGTTTTAGAACTTAAGTTATGGTTAAATAACTACAACTGGTTCATTGTCTCTTTCTGGGTCCAGAATTAGGCAGATTATGAAGTCAATTTTTGTTTAATTAATTGGACATATTACAGCTACTTTTGAGCCTAATGTTCTTCATAGAAGTTGCTATCCTATGTCTTATGATCACTTAGATTTTTGAATTACAATTTTTCAAGTTATACAGAATGAGTTATGGTCAATTTACTAGCCTAGACTCAAGTTCCCCATGTCTTCAGGAATCCAGGTTTAGGTCAGTAGCTTTGACTCCCATTTTAGGGTTCTTACACTCACAATTTGAGGAAAGTTTCTAAACCAAAGTTGGAGCCCTGTTTCTTAGGTTTCTAGAAAAATTTGGCTCATCTCAATTGCGGTTTTCTACTAAAAGTTATGGTATAAAAACTGTTCTGGGGACAAGTGGTTAATGAAGGAGTGGAAGCATGAAAATTATTAGATTAGAACATTGAATTCAAAATTTTTCTTCTAGGGTCTCATGCATCATGCAAGATTCATTATTTATCTATTTGTTTCAATGTTCAATTGCATATTAAAACACTTTCAATATGTATTTGGATCTACATTTGCCATTTAAGATTTTAGAATTAACAAATTAATTTATTATAACCCTAGATTAATTCAAGAACATGTGCACTAACCTTTTGATGCACTATAGATGTGTTTGGTGCCTTTGGGAAGCACCTAGGACCCAAATGTTGTCCCTCTAGTTTGTCTACACCAAGATCACCAATGGCAGCCCCTTGAATAGCTTTTAAAGCCTTG